>NC_056732.1:677443968-677530337 GCF_019279795.1 Protopterus annectens
TAATTACTTTGATCATACTGTTGAATGACACTGCTGTCTGCTATGTTTGTGATAACATTGACGTTAGGTATAACTGCCATGGCTTACTGGTAAATCACATTGATTGTGATGTGTAGGGTCCTGGCGTCGGGCCTGGCCGACGCGGTATTTTGTGTTGCTGGGTGGAACAAGGGCCATTGGACAAAGAGTAAGTACAACACTTTTCAGCTGCAGTTTTCCGTTTAACCACCGATTCAAGTCATGCAAAATCTGTCTACATTCTTACTGTGATACGTCACCCCAGTTCACATTTAATTGGTATTATATCATTATACGACATAAAATTGGCAAGATATGCTCGTATACGGATTACGCGTCATAAATGGTGTGTGCTGCAGTCGAACCGGCAATGTCTGTTCAATAACCTGTTGGGAAAATTGCACTACTGCACATGCGCCATTCCCTATTCCCTACTGCTCTGGACCCGTGCCGCATGTTGACTCACTCTGTGGATATTCAAACCAATGCTCTAACCACAACACTATTAGTGTTCTGCTTCATTTCTATGTATAGTCATGGTTCATAGTTACCCGAACACACGATACAACACTTCACTAACACAGCAGGCATAGATTTCCTGTTGGGAAGACCCTTGCCGCATGTTGACTCACTCAAAGTATATTCAGACCTCCAAATCCTATAGTCCTGGCACATACGTGTATTTGATTGTCAGGGTGTTGATGTGGTCTTGCGGGTTTAGGCTTGTCCAACTGGGAACCTGGACTGCCCTGTACCTAGTTGAAAGTCAGACTTAGCATAGGGACATTGTTATTTCTGAAAGAAATCCAAAGCCAGGAAACAGTCCACCAAAATAAGGCACAAGTGAATAGGCTTGAACCACCAAATAGCGTAGAATCAATTTAATTTCCGCTTTCGTCAGAAGACTTCATTCTGATGAAGTCTTCTGACGAAAGCGGAAATTAAATTGATTCTACGCTATTTGGTGGTTCAAGCCTATTCACTTGTGCCTTATTTTGGTGGACTGTTTCCTGGCTTTGGATTTCTTTCGTTTATTTAGTTGTGGTATTTCGTTTGACATTGTTATTTCCACTTTTAGCGTCCTACCTGTGGTTTGGAATGCAGAGGTGTGCTCTCCTCCGGCCATCCTGATATATAACAGCACTAAATATTACGGGGGTTTCCACTGCCACCATATTCATTCTTCATATATATACATATATATATATATATATATATATATATATATATATATATATATATATATATATATATATATATCGGTCTGCACATACACACGCATATACACCTACATGCTTATTTACATTTCCCATACCATTGAAACACCGCCACTTACTGTCGCGCATACACGCTTGCATACCCACTTATGTCTAGGGTCGCCACCTTTTCAAATGGCCAAAGTGGGGCATTTTCGGGACACACATCAGATTTTACAGGTCGACACATACCCACGGTCAGTTCAAAGGTTAGTATTTTACTTATTTGCCTAAATGAAAGCTTATTCTTGTAGCAGTTTAGTTGCTTATTCTGTTTCTTGTAACATTTAAGTATTTTACATACAGAAATAACTGCTTTATGCAACTGTTACATGAAATATGGGACATAATTATTTCCTACAATCACAGGACATTTGCCATTGTATTATTTTTGGTCAGGACACAACTGCCCAAAAAGGGACTGCCCCTCGCAAAGTGGGACAGGTGGTAACCCCACTTACATCTGCTTTAAAGCGCCTTAATCACCCTATATCCGACTGCCACTATGAGAATGTGTAACGTATATATTCCTAATAATGTACATGGGGAGATGTGCATCACGGTCAGGTGTTTAAACCAGCTTGAGGCTGAGCAATCTTGTGGACAACTACTGCTCATACAACTTGTGTCCAGATGTCTACATACATCATGGTCAGGTGTTTAAACCGGCTGGAGGCTGAGCAGTCTTGTGGACAACTACTGCTCATACAACTTGTGTCCAGATGTCTACATGCATCACAGTCAGGTGTTTAAACCGGCTTGAGGCTGAGCAGTCTTGTGGACAACTACTGCTCATACAACTTGTGTCCAGATGTCTACAGGACTGGACATCATGTTGTGACACCAAGTCTAATGTTTAGAACAGATACTTATCCCATGAGGGGTATCCAAAAATTGTGGGGACCAATGACCTCGATTCCTTTGGATTTACGAAAATAAGGTAGGGTTATACATGCAAGGGATACATAGTTTGCAATCCTGAGACTGCCTAGGGTGAGAATGCCTACTAGAAATGAGTAGGGGTCACTATGTGCAGATATGGCTGTGCCAAGCTAGCTGCCCGAGTTTGGGTGGTTTTGGTGAACATTCAGAAAGTGGGTGGGTGGTGTGCTGTGGAGGGGATGATAGGTATGCAATTATGTATCCAGGTGTGTTGGGGTAGGATGGCTCAGTTCAGGCCAGACCATTATGTGGGTATGTGCCGGCAACGTTTCTGTACATGTGTATCGCACATTTTAATGTTCATATGTTTGATGGATTGTGTTCTACAGTATGGCCTGTCAGGTTAAATTGCAGATGTGAATGTTTGTTCTTTGGTTATCTTTCTGATTCACCTACTGCTCCCAAGTACACCTCCAGTTCACCTATTGTGCATCCAACTCAGTCTCCCCTTGGCGAATTATTACATTACCCGTCACCCCCCACCCCCATATTCCACAGACACTATCCATCCCTTCTCTGGTTGATGGACCATGGCACAGTCAGCAGAACACATTGCATACACTACATATCTCTGGTACCAATATGGTTGTGAGGACTACCCTAGCATTTCTGATCTTCCACATGCTGTACTTCACGCACATAGTTACACACAAATACTTATCTTTCATGACATGGTAGGTAGACCCGGGTAATACCCATTCATCTTTGGGCCGTCCTGACCAGGACAACTTGGACCGCAAATGGGCAGATATTGGGTGAATGCTCTGACCATTGGTAGGGTTTCTACCTTTTCATATGACCAAGATAGGACATTTTCGGGACACACATCAGATTTTACAGGCCAACAGATACCCACGGTCAGTACAAAGGATAGTACTTTAGTTTTATGCCTAAATGTAAGCTTATTATTGTAACAGTTTAGTTGCTTATTCTGTTTCATTTACTTGCTTATTGTGTTTCTTGTAACATTTAGGTATTCTACATACAGAAATAAGTATTGTATGGGACTATTACATAAAATATGGGACATAATTATGTCCTACGATCGCAGGACATTTGACATTTACAATGGTTTTGGTATGGATACAACTGCCTAGAGGGGGACTGTCCCTCACAATATGGGACAGGTGGTAACCCTAACCATTGGGCTAGGCTTAGCAATTGGTGGCACGCTAACACGATGCATTTCACTTCCACTTGGTATAACTATCGACAATACAATGGAATACGGGCACGGGGTTTTAAATGTCATTTGTTCGAGGGACGGGGACTCAATATTCAGCTACGTGTCTTTGTGTTTACTTTTTATTTTGGTGTTCGCAAAACTGTCTTGTATGCTTTGCATGCATTTCAGTATCCACTGATCTGACAGGAGTGATTACTATTAAAGGCAGGCTATACTAGTCAGCATTTTAGGTTGCACGTATGCAGCAGACATGTTCATGCCTCCGTGCAGAGCTTGGACATGCCACTGGCACTTGTGCACATTTCCTATACACGTGGCCATTGCGGCAGCGCGCCTTCATTAATATGCATGTGGTGCTGCTGCACTATCTCTATGCCACACGAAATTAACAAATTAACCCCGGGATTTATGAAGCTCGGCGCAAGGAAGGTGTTAGCCTTGCACCGAGCTTCATAAATCCCGGGGTTAGTTTGTTAATTTATTAGTTCTGTCACAGAGTCGAAACCATCCCAGGTTGCATATACTAAATGAAGTAAAAGATAGAAGATAGACTACTCATAGAGAATCTGGGGTTGAAATTAATGTAGTTATTACATTTGCTAACTATTATAACAGTGATTTTAATCTACATGTATAGGATTTTTAAGTATAACACATTCCACCTTTTTATTGGTTATATATTATCAAGCATGTATAGCATACGTTTTAACCTCTAACAGCAAGAAATCTGGACAATGTCATAAATAATTGGGGGACAAGGGCCTAACAATAGGGACAGTTTTAAATTATTGCTCTTACAAACTTAGAAAGCTGATAGAATAACAGGTCTCACATTACCATGAATTTTATAAAGGATATGAAGTCTAAAAGTCAAATTTCTGTCATTATTTTCTGACTTCAGTACTCAATGATTTGCCAGTGATTTGACAGAAAATCACATATTTTGGAGAAACAGACCAAAAATATGAAACAAAAATCTGAACATTCTGAGAAAATCTGCACAGTTGAGAGGTATGAATAGCAATTACACTGGTGTACAGAAAGTGGGTGATTAATGATAAAAGCTGCATAAACATGCTGGGTGGGACAATCAGCTGAGCTGTAAAGAAGTTGTTACATTTGATTGTTTATTTTTTATTTATTTATGTTTGTTTAATGAAAGTTTTGACTGGCTATAGCCTATTTTCACTAGAAGCCCAGGGAAAAATAATTGCAACAAAATGAAGATAATACACAATAAAATCATTACATACAGTGAAATGTTTAGAAAATCATCTTTTCTAATTCAGCAACAACAAGGCGAGTAAAGACTAAGAAGAAAATAACTGGATGAAATAAAATACAAAAAATGTAATTCAACAGTTTTTCAACAGTAATTTGAACAGACAGTTTATACAAAGTGCTTAACAAAACAGGAAAACATTGGCAATAAGAAAAATATATTGGAAGAAGGAAATAGCTGGTCTGAGATTGTGTGGAAATAAATGAACACTTTATGTAGCCAATAATATATCTATAGAGTATATGGATGTATAGTCAGAAAAAGGAATAAGAATATCAGGTTACACCTACATGACAACAGCTTGGCCAGCTTGAAATAATTTTGAAGAGAACTTTAATTGGAGAATATGTGCATGGAATTTGACAATGTGATAACAGAAGTTTATTACATATAACCTAACACAGGAAACAGCATGACAAAACATGAGGTCAGAAGGGTGTTTGAAAGTAGCATGTTTGCTGAATGAACATTGGGAGAGAGAGAGAGAGAGTATATGTGAGGTTTTATGATTTTTTTGTACATTGTATCTGCTGTTTTGTTCAAGAACAATATACCTCCTACCTACTTAAAAAAATCTAATGGGTATGAATGAGTTCTACAATTTTTTTATTTTATTTATTCATTCATCTGTGTTGTTTATTTATTTATGTACTTCGCTGGTTAACTGGGCACACAAAGCAGCCCAAAATACTGGACATTTTTAGTCATAACTCAGACCAAATGGCAACAACAAACATACAGTAGTAGATATATGAACAAGAGCAAATGACATAAAATACACAGTAAAGAACATGATACCTACATAGTATAATCAGCCTTTCATTTACCCTAATCAAGAAAAACTGCTTAATAAATTTGAAAAAAAAAATCACAGAAACATAGAGTAAAAGAGAAACTAATCATCATGGCGCTGAAAATAAATAGGATGGTGGTGGTGATGATGGTGATGGTGATGATTACACTTTTCCATCAATATATGCCCAAATAAAATACATTTTCAACATCTTCAAAATTATATCAGCAGCTGTTGTTGAATGTATTCCTGAAATGGCAGCGGTGACAAAGCCGCTGCTAATTGTGTAAGGGTACAAACATGCAGACTGTAGTATTTACAGATGTGGCACAGTCTGTATTTCCTAGAACAGCTGCACTTGTATCTATTTGCAGGATGAGATTTTTGTAGGTTGTGAAATAGTGGAGGAATGCTGCTATTCTGTACATTTTGTGGAAAAGTATTCCAGGTGTTAGGGTCAGCTGAATGTTACCTAGGTCTATAAACTCACTGTGCTGACTCCACTTTTCCTAACATTAGATGCAGCAAATAAAAATACAGTTTCACAAAGAGGAAGATCAACAAAGCAATCAGTCAACTTTTTAAGCTGCATTAGCTATCTGATTTTTTTGTCACTATATATTGTTATTACTAGGACTGTTAATTGGTTAACAGCAGATATGATACCACAGAAGGAAATTTCTTGGAGTTTTTTGAACTTGCTGTGCTGTGGAGTTTGTTCCCATTCACTACTTGAATTTGTAAGCTGTTTGACAGGACATGTGCGAAACAAGGGCAATAAGTACTGTAAAAAAGTGGGGCAACAAGTATTGTAAAAAGTGGGGCAATAAGTACTGTAAAAAGTGCTAAATGAGGAAGAAAGTGTCTAGACGATAACTACTTGGAACAAAAGAGACTGAAAATCTGGTTCTTGGGACAGAACACAGCGCTTCAGCACAAGAGGGAGATCAGCTTGGCGATAGATGCTGCAGTTCAGGTTCGAGATAGATAAAGGTGGATTGTTTGTGTTGGTGAAGGAGTGCACAGTTGCTGATGTACCTACAGGAATGTCATGGTACACATTGTGCAGAGCATGTGCTGAGTGATAAATCCAGAGGAAAACATAAAGAAGAATAGACTGAGAACTACTAATAGCTGAAAAGTAGGAATACTTGAACTCATCTGAGAGAGGAGTTAACACACAGTGTAAGAACATGAAGTAACCTGCTGGAGATAAGGTATGTTAGGGCATGAAATCACAGAATAGTATCGTGTATACAGCAGAACAGGTGTATTTGCGACTTTGGTACAAATATAAGACTTCAAAGATGCTTGCTGTGATGAGGAAAATCAGAAAAGGAGAGATGACTTACTGGGCCTTTTACTGAGGTAATGGAGGTGAAAAAGAGCCACAACTCAAAAGAGAGATTGCCAAGTGCAAACGTGGGCACTCAGGCAGAAAATCAAATTAGGAGCCATAAAAAGACTCTCTAAGCATAATGAAGAAGGTTTTATTTCATATACAGAAATGGTACAAGTGGTAGCAGAAATACAGAAATGACAAATGGTATTATTTTTATATGTATTGATTTAACATGGTTTCCAGATACTGGGGTTAATATAAATGAAACTACAGACTATAAGGTACTGGAATTTGAATGTTACAGCTAAAATCATTTTTTACATGGACTGGGAAGATGTAGAAAACTAGTATGGGAAATAACTTTGGTTTTGTTGACCGATATAGTGAGACATATACATCTGGAAATAATCAGGTACAGGATTTCAGATGTGATGCCAAATGCTCTCGTAAGGAAAAATTTATTACAGCTAATGGGCAGCTACACAGGGAACATTTCTATAAGACTCAGAAGATAGTTCTTTTTTATTTATTTTTTTATTTTACATTTGTTGACCGGGCTAGTCTAACTGGATACATGTTCATTTTCAGTAGAGGCCCGGGAGAAAAGCTCCAAGACACATACAAAATACAATATAAAAAGTTGCAACAGTTCAAGCTTAAACAATGTTCATAAAAAATACAATACTCATCATGAGCATAACACAAACAGCAAAAGGTAATGTACAAGAAATGTTACTATATACATATATTTAAATTGCAATAACATGGTCTATTGGTTCTTTAAGGATAAGTCTATAAAGGTGAAGAGTATTCATTAGTGTAAAGGAAGAAAGTTAGTCAGGGTTAGTACAGGGGCATAACCACTGTGTATTGAGAAATAGTTTTAGATTCTGTTTAAAAAGTGTTAGTGAAGACAGAGTTACGAGTTCAGTGGGTAGTAGATTCCAATGCTTTCCAACAGTATTAGAGAACAGAGAGTCTCCTGCCAAGTTGTTGGATCTGCAAGTATTGATCTGCAGTTTGTTTGAGGAGTGTAAATTCTTAAGATTGTTGTAAGGGGTAATAAGGCTAGTGAGTACTGGAGTGTTTGTGGGTTGATACAGGGTCTTATGGGCTATAGCAAGCTGGTGAAATTGAAGCTGGTTTATTAACTCTAGCCATCCTAGTTGCTTTAGATTAAGACAGTGATGAGTTCTAAAAGGAGAGCCAGTGGCAAATCTAGCAATATTATTATAGGAGATTGCCAGTTTGTTGAGGTTGTTTTTAGAAAGATTAGTGTATATGGGTGAAGCATAGAGTACTATATACTATATACTTTAATAATTCCTTTTCGAGATAGATGTATACTATTTGGATCTAAAAACTGAAAATGAATCCAATGGGTGTTCATAGGTTCATAGGTTCATAGGTTCATACTAGGCTATCTGCCCTAGGGCATTTATAAGCCTAGCCAGAATGTGTTTGGCTTTCGCCACCCATTTTAAATTTATTTTGCTATGCCCTTTTTCGAGGTTAGTATACTGTGCCTCTGTCTAACAGTGACACAGAAGTGATACCAGGGGTAAACCTACGATCTCCCATCCACTCATCAAGATTCCTCTTGAAGAGAGTCAATGAGGGACTCTGCTTAACCTGGACTGGGATTTTATTCCAGAGTGAAGGAAGCCTCTGGGTTATGAATCTGTCCCTCTAGCATGTCCTATTTATTTCAGTGCTGAGGTTCAAGTCTCTCGAGCACGTAGCTCGATGGGATTTGGATTTTCTGAGGTGCAGCATGTCCATTAATTCCGGGTTGGACATGGCTTTATACGTCAAGCACAGATCGCCTCTGAACAGGCGGTATGCAACTGAGTAGAGCTGGAGTTTCTTTAACTGGGCAGCATATGGCATCTGTTTGAGCCCTTTGATCCTCTTGGTGAGGTACTTTTGGGGTCTTTCCAGTTGCAACAGGTGTCTGGTAAGGTACATTGGTTGTTTGGGACCATTCCTAGCTCTTTTGTAGTTCACTGCTTAAAATCCGCCTCTGGGCATTTTTTTCTGGCTATACTGCTCAGACAAGCTCCATGTGGGTTTACAGAGTGGTCCTAGCAGCAAGGAACTCGAAAAAGCCACTACCTTCTGGATTTAAGTATCTTTGCTTTTTTTTCACTGGAAATAGCTTCTGTTGCTTACTTTGAACTAGCCTGAACTGTTTTTTTACTGATTACTGCATTTATTTTAAAATCTGCACTTAAAGTTACATTTAGTCGAATTTAATCGAAAGTTTGCTTGTTTGTTTGTTTAATTTAACTGTGGAGGCTGCCTACTAAAGTGTGCTAGCCTGTGTAACTAATTTATCACTGTCTCTGCATTTTCTGTGTGTTTCTACAAAAAATACAAAAAAACAAAAAAATAATCCTTGTTTTCCCGCCTTTCTCAACTAGTTTAGACCAGTATACAGGCATTGCTGTATTCTGGGCTGTGGTGTAGTTCTTGTGTTGTCCATTACCTTACTTGGATAGAAGGAAGTTTCTTTGCTCACCAGTGGGAGTGGGGAGCCTTGAGCAGCCTACCTGTCCTTGGGGAAGTGACCTCAGCACAAGAAGCTGTAGTAATTGGTTGTTTGGGACCATTCCTAGCTCTTTTGTAGTTCACTGCTTAAAATCCGCCTCTGGGCGTTTTTTTCTGGCTATACTGCTCAGACAAGCTCCACGTGGGTTTACAGAGTGGTCCTAGCAGCAAGGAACTCGGCGACTACCTTCTGGATTTAAGTATCTTTGCTTTTTTTTCACTGGAAATAGCTTCTGTTGCTTACTTTGAACTAGCCTGAACTGTTTTTTACTGATTACTACATTTATTTTAAAATCTGCACTTAAAGTTACATTTAGTCGAATTTAATCGAAAGTTTGCTTGTTTGTTTGTTTAATTTAACTGTGGAGGCTGCCTACTAAAGTGTGCTAGCCTGTGTAACTAATTTATCACTGTCTCTGCATTTTCTGTGTGTTTCTACAAAAAATACAAAAAAAAAAAAAAAAATAATCCTTGTTTTCCCACCTTTCTCGACTAGTTTAGACCAGTATACAGGCATTGCTGTATTCTGGGCTGTGGTGTAATTCCTGTGTTGTCCATTACCTTACTTGGATAGAAGGAAGTTTCTTTGCTCACCAGTGGGAGTGGGGAGCCTTGAGCAGCCTACCTGTCCTTGGGGGAAGTGACCTCAGCACAAGAAGCTGTAGTAATTGGTTGTTTGGGACCATTCCTAGCTCTTTTGTAGTTCACTGCTTAAAATCCGCGTTTGCACGGCTTTGCACAGTCGTGCGCAAAGCGGTTAAACAAGGTTAAACTTTTTCTAGCTCCGCCAAGTCTGCTGTTCAATTTTTCCCTTAGAACTGTTCTACTTGCAATCTAAACAGCCTATACTCTATCTGAAAAACTCAGCACTTGCTCCGAAAGCATTTTTTACACAGGTAAAGCACTCTTAAACAAAAGAAAGTACTTCATTCACCTAAATTCTGTTGAGTACCCATTTCCCTATAGGTCCTTTCTGACTCAGTTACACAGCAATCTTTTTCACTATTTCAAGCATGTC
This sequence comes from Protopterus annectens, assembly GCF_019279795.1. Taxonomy (NCBI): domain Eukaryota; kingdom Metazoa; phylum Chordata; order Ceratodontiformes; family Protopteridae; genus Protopterus; species Protopterus annectens. The sequence goes on from NC_056732.1 coordinate 677,454,356, forward strand.
GAAGGGTCAGTTGATGGCGTCCTCTCCTGTTCAGCTGGTGAATCTGGGAATCTTGAAGCAATGTTACAATTGCCTCATGTACACAGACAACCCTCTCCTCCTCCCAACAAATACAAATATATGCGAGAGGTGCAACTATATAGCCAAACTGGAGTCTGAGCTCTCTCAATTCAGTACTGGCAAGACCAGTCAGGAGGAGAAGGTAACCACGCACACCACAAACCCAGTCTCACATAGAACTATCACAACTGCAAACCAAACACATAAACACACAAAAACATACTCGGAGGCGCTGATTAAAAATCTACCAAAACAACAGAGGCCTCCAAAGCAGACAACCAAGCAACCACCACCTCAAGACACAGCACATGCAACACATAGTTCACAAAGTCAGTGTGCTAAACAGTCACAGCCCTTAAGGCCAAACAACATGCCAGACACACTTGTAATAGGTGACTCCATAGTCAGACACACTGGCGTCCCGCTCACCAGACTGAACAAGGAAAAGGTCACAGTAAGCTGCCTGTCGGGAGCTAGAATCCGCCACATAACACAAGCACTCAGGTCACTCCACAGCAAGTACAAATATGACTCAGTCATTGTACATGCCGGTGTGAACGACCTGAGATGACTACATGAAAAGAGACATAGAGAAGCTCTCTGATTATGTAGCCCAGGCCGGTATGACCCTGACCCTGAGCAGCATCTTACCCTCACCAAGAATGATGCCACAGTACAAAGACAAAATGATCAGTTTTAACAATTGACTTAATTACTGGTGTCATTCTAAGGGGATCCAATGTCTGTCTGCTTGGGATGACATGCTTGACAAGCCACGCTGCTTCACAAGGGATGGCTTGCACCTGTCATCCCTGGGCTTCCGGATATTGGCCAAGGCTCTTGCCACCCCCTTAGTGCCTTTTTTAGGCAAGGCTCAAATGACAAACCTACCGCCCTAGAAAACACAAGTGGAAAAAAACTAAGGGTAATGCTGCTCAATGCCAGAAGTCTAAACCTCAAGATGCATGCCCTCGAAGCCCTCCTCAGTATGGAGAACATCGATGTCTGTGCAGTGACTGAAACCTGGTTCAAGGCTCCTGAGAGCACCCCAGCACTATCAGGTTTTACCTCATATCATGATTTCCGGCCCCAAAACTTGGACCGAACCACAAAAGGAGGGGGAGTATCCATTTTCATCAAAGATACCCACACCTCCAGGTTAGTGGCAACCATCGGAGACTATCCAGGTGCAACTAACCATAGGCAAAACTGCCTTACAGTTTGTAGCATGCTACAGACCACCCTCTCAAACTCAGGAACCCCACACAGCCTTCCTGAAGACACTGGAGAGTATGAATGTCTCTCCAAATACCATCATTTTGGGAGACTTCAACTACCCAAACATAGACTGGGAACATTACTCAAGCCCCAACACCCTAGCCCAAAGGTTCCTAGAATTCATAAACTCAAATGCAATGGAACAACTAGTCACCATTCCCACAAGCGGAGACAATATACTAGACCTGATCATCACAAACATGGGGACAAAATGCTCCACACCGGAAGTATATCCCTCTTTGGTAAGATCAGACCATAAATTAATCTCACTGGAAATCCACATCCCGCCCCCACCCCTGCACAAAAGACCACAGTGAAGAACTTCTCAAAAGCAAACTTCACACTTCTTAAGACTGAAGTGGTATCCTTCAAGGCCCCTGGGCCAGTGGAAACGGCAACGCACACTGCTGAATCCTTTGCAGATGCCTTCTATGGGCACCTTCAAGAATGCATGGATCATGCAATCCCAAATAAAACCAAGACCCATTCCCCCAAAGGCAGGCGCCCGGTCTGGTGGACCCCAGCCATAAACAAACTTTACAACAGGAGGAGGAAGCTGCTACATGACGGAGCAAAATCCCTAAAAGGGAAGGCATCTCTGATCAGTACTAGCAAAGAACTACGATCACTCATAAAATCATCCAAGGCCAACTTTGAGAGAAAAATCGCAAAAGACACAAAAGACAATCACAAGGCCTTCTTTAGCTATGTTAGAAACCTGGGTGGAAACTCCCAGATATGCTCAGAGTTAGTCCAAAATGACACAAAATACACTGAACCCACTGACAATGCCAACATTCTGGCAGACAGGTTCAGTGCAAATTTCTCCCCTCCCCCCAAAAGGAGAAATAACTATCCCAGCAGAGTGTAGCCTCCTAACATCTCAGATGCCCAGGTGATCTCTAAAGCTAAAAACACAGCATCAATGGGACCGGATGGTGTCCCGGGCTGTGTGCTACATGAACTCCAAGAGGAACTAAACCCACACATAAGGCTGCTGTTTAATCTTAGCCTTACTACAGGATCAAAGAGTGGCGGCAACAGTGGTCCCACTTCACAAAGGCGGTGCTTCTACGGACCCTGGAAATTACCGCCCCATAAGATTGATGAGCCTGGTCTGCAAAGCTATGGAGAGGATCATTATGGAACTCATAAACAGAGACATTGGGGACCTACAGACATTGGATCCTACCCAGTTTGGCTTTGTCAAGGGCAGATCCTGCCTTTTGAACCTGGTCGACTTTTTTGAAACAGTCACTAAGGCCATTGATGAGGGTAAGGCAGTTCACACAGCCTACCTTGACCTTGCAAAAGCCTTTGACACAATACCCACTCGGGCATCATAGACAAACTCACCAGCTTAAATGTAAACCCATATGTCACAAGATGGGTTGCAAACTGGCTCAAGGACAGAACCCACAGTGTCAGAGTTGCTGGAGCTATGTCAGACTCTAAGCCAGTCACAAGCGGTGTCCCACAGGGCTCAGTCCTGGGACCCCTCTTGTTCGGCATTTATTTTTCCGAGGTACAGGCAAACATAGGAGGATTGTGGCTGACAAAGTTCGCAGATGACTGCAAACTGGGCACCATAATTGATACTCCAGCGGACACAAACATCCTTCAGAGAGGCCTCATAGAAATGGATAATTGGTGCCAGAGCCATGGCCTTAAGCTGAATGCCAAAAAATGTATATTCATACCCTTTGGGAAAAACAAGGTACCGACAAATTACCACATAGGTGGTAATCCATTAAGTACGGAAGAGGTAATCAGGGACCTAGGGACCCAGGTTGACAGTAACCTCTCATTTGACACTCACATTGCCAAAGTGGTTAGGAAGACCTTCTATATTGCCCACCTTATCATGAATGGTTTCACATCTAGATCAAGAGAGGTCATTGTGCCCCTGTACTCTTCTCTTATCAGGCCAATGATTGAGTACAATGCCCCATTTGGGATGTATCTCACCCGACACCTGCAGCAGTTGGAAAGACCCCAAAAGTTCCTCACCAAGAGGATAAAGGGTCTTAAACATATGTCATATGCTGCCCGACTGAAAAACTCCAGCTCTATTCAGTCGCATACCGCCTACTCAGAGGTGATCTGTGCCTGACGTACAAGGCCATGTCCAATCCGAATTAATGGACATGCTCCACCTCAGAAAATCCAAATCCATCAGAGCCACGAGAACAAGAGACTTAAACCTCAACACAGAAATAAATAGGACATGCTGGAGGGACAGATTCATAACCCAGAGACTCACACTCTGGAACAGAATCCCAGTCCATGTTAGGCAGAGCCCCTCACTGACTCTATTCAAGAGAAATCTCGACGAGTGGATGGGAGATCGTAGGTTTACACCGGGGGTCATCTCTGTGTCACTACTAGACAGAGGCACAGTAAACTAAACCCTAAAAGGGCGTAGTATTCTCATCCTAAGGGGTGGTGAAAGCCACACACACTCTGGCTAGGCTTATAAATGCCCTAGGGCAGATAGCCTAGTACGAACCTATGAATCTATGAACCTACATCCCAAAAGGGGCATTGTACTCAATTATGGGTCTGATGAGGGATGAGTAAAGAGGCACGATGACCTCCCCTGATCTAGATGTGAATCCCTTCATGATTAGGTGGGCTATATAAAATGTTTTTCTAACCACTTTGGCCACGTGGTTGTCAAATGAGAGATTGCTATCAACTTGGGTCCCCAGGTCCCTAATTACTTCTTCTGTACTTAATGGATTACCACCTATGTGGTAATTTGTGGGCACTTTGTTTTTGCCAAAGGGGATGACTATGCACTTTTTGGCATTTAGCTTGAGGCCATGGCTCTGGCACCAGTTGTCTGTTTCTCTGAGGCCCTTTTGGAGGATGCTTGTGTCGGCTGAAGAGTCGATTATGGTGCCCAGTTTGCAGTCATCTGCGAACTTGGTCAGCCACAGTCCTTCCGTGTTGGCCTGTACCTCCGAGAAATATATACCGAACAAGAGAGGTCCCAGGACTGAGCCTTGTGGGACACCACTTGTAACTGGTTTGGAGTCTGACATGGCTCCAGCAATTTTAACCATGTGGGTTCTGTCCTTGAGCCAGTTTGCAATCCATCTAGTGACATAGGGGTTTATATTTAAGCTGGTGAGCTTATCTATAATGCCCGAGTGGGGTATTGTATCGAAGGCTTTGCGAGGTCCAGGTAGGCTGTGTGGACCACCTTCCCTCGCCAATGGCCTTGGTGACTGTTTCAAAGAAATCAACCAGGTTTAAGTGGCAGGATCTGCCCTTAACAAAGCTGAACTGGGTAGGATCCAGTGTCTATAGGTCCCAATATCTTTATTTATGAGGTCCATGATGATCCTTTCCATAGCTTTGCAGACCAAGCTAGTCAGGCTTATGGGGCGATAGTTTCCAGGATCCATTGAGGCACCACCTTTATGGAGAGGGACCACTGTTGCTGTACACCACTCTTTGGGCACATATCCTGTAGTAAGGCTGAGATTGAACAGTAGTTTTATGTTTGGGTTTAGCTCTTCTTGGAGTTCATGTAGGACGCAGCCCGGGACACCGTCTGGTCCCATTGATGCTGTGTTTTTGCTTTGGAGAGGGCGGCTCTTACCTGAGCATCTGAGATGTCAGGGGCAGCACTCTGCTGGGATAGATATTTGCCCTTTTGGGTGGGGGGGAGAAGTTTGCGCTGAACCTGTCAGCTAGGATGTTGGCAATGTCTGTGGGTTCAGTGTATTTTTTGTTATTTTGGACTAATTCTGATCATATCTGGGAATTACCACTCAGGTTCTTAACATAACTAAAGAAAGCCTTGTGATTATCCTTAGTGTCCTGTGCAATTTTTCTCTCGAAGCTGGTCTTAGACAATTTTATGAGTGCCTGTAGTTTTTTGCTAATACTGATCAGTGATGCCTTCCCTTTTTGGGATTTTGCTCTATCATTTAGTAGCTTCCTCCTTCTATTGCATAGTTTGTTTTTGGCTGGGGTCCACCAGACAGGACGTCTGCCTTTGGAGGATTGGGTCTTGGTTTTATTTGGGATCGCATGATCCATGCATTCCTGAAGGTGTTCATAGAATGCGTTTATAAAGGATTCTGCGGTCTGGGCCATTTTCCACAGGCCGGGGCTTTGAAGGATTCCACCTCGGTTTTGAGGAGTTTGAAATTTGCTTTAGAGAAGTTTTTCACTGTGGTTTTCTGGGCAGGGGTGGGGTCGGGATGTGAATATCCAGTGAGATTAGTTTATGGTCTGATCTTACCAGTGAGGGATACACTTCTGGTCTGGAGCATAGAGTCCCCATGTTGGTGATGATCAGGTCCAGTATGTTTTCCCTCTTGTGGGAGTGGTAACAAGTTGTTCCATAGCATTTGAGTTTATAAATTCTATGAACCTTTGGGCTAGGGTGTTGGAGCTAGAGTAATGCTCCCAGTCTATGTTTGGGTAGTTGAAGTCACCCAATATAATGGTGTTTGGAGAGACCTTCATATTTTCCAGTGTTCTCAGGAAGGCCAGTGGGGTTGCTGGGTTTGGGAGGGTGGTCTGTAGCAGGCTATAAACTGGAAGGCAGTTTTACCCACTGTTAGTTGCACATGGATAGTCTCTGATGCTTCATGCTTTGCCCCCAACCTGGGGGGGTGGGTATCTTTGATGAATATCGATACTCCCCCTCCTTTTGTGGTTCGGTCCAAGTTTTGGGGCCGAAAAGCATGGTATGAGGTATAACCTGGTAGTGCTGGGGTGCTCTCAGGAGCCCTGAACCAGGTTTCTGTTACTGCACAGATATCGATGTTCTCCATGCTAAGGAGAGTTTCGAGTGCATGCATCTTGAGGTTTAGACTTCTGGCGTTGAGTAGCATTACTCTTAGTTTCTTATCCCTTGTGATACCTATGGAGGTGGGTTTGTCTTTGAGCCTTGCCTAAAAAGGCACTATGGGGGTAGCAAGAGCCTTTGCCAATATCTGAAAGCCCAGGGTGACAGGTGCAAGCCCCTAGCGAATCTTAGGTGGCTTGTCGAGCATATCATCCCAAGCTGACAGGCATTGGATCCCCTTTGAATGACACCAGTACTTAAGCCAATTGTTGAAATTGATCATCTTGTCTTCATATTGTGGCATCATTCTTGGTGAGGGTAAGATGCTACTCAAGGTGAGGGTCATACCGGCCTGGGCTATATGCTCAGAGAGCTCCTCTATGTCTCTTTTCATGTAGTCCAGAGAGGTATGTCTCAGGTCATTCACACCAGCATGAACAATGACTGAGTCATATTTGTACTTGCCTTGGAGTGACCTGAGTGCTTGTGCTATGTGGCGGATCCTAGCGCCCGACAGGCTGCTCTCCGTGACCCTCTACTTGTTCAGCCTGGTGAGCGGGACGTCAGTGTGCCTGACGATAGAGTCACCTATTACAAGTGTATCAGGTGTGTTGTTTAGTCTTAAGGGCTGTGACTGTTCAGCACACTGGCTTTGTGAGATATGTGTTGCACGTGTTTTGTTTTGGGGTAGCGGTTGCTTGGGTGTCTGCTTTGGAGGTCTCTGCTGCTTAGGCAGATCTTTATTTAGAGCCTCCAGTATGTTTTGTGTGATTATGTGTTTGGTTTGCTGTCGTAGGTCTATGTGAGATTGGAATTGTAGTGAGTGTGGTTTCCTTCTCCTCCTGACTGATTATGCCAGTACTGAGTTGAGAGCTTAGCCTCCAGTTTGGCTATATGGTTGCATCTCTCAGATGTGTTGGAATTTGTTGGGAGGAGGAGAGGGTTGTCTGTGTACATGAGGCAGTTGTAACATTGCCTCAAGATTCCCAGATTCACCAGCTGGACCGAGGAGATTGACAACTGACCTTTGGACATGCTAGAATAATATTGGGAATTCCTTTATAATTGAAAACAAGGGCCAGTGGGGAGTGAGGGTGTAGTGCTTTTAATTTTTAGTGCTGACTTATATAATTGCTTTAGTGAGCAAGTGCCAGGTAACTTAAGTGCAATGTGTTACAGGTAACTTAAATGCAAAAACAACAAACAGTAACTTTCTTTCAAGTGAAACAAGGAAATAAGTACAGTAAGCAATGCAGATATCACTAGTGATCCACAGAAGCGCTGAGAAGCCGTATTAGGTGGAATTAGCGTTCCAGGAAATAACAAGCAAACAAACAACAAGCATATAAACAAAGCTAGATTCAGCAGGCCTGGATCTAGTCTATGCTACAGCAAACAAGGTGTACCAATTTCAGTAAGATACAGTTCAAATATTCAGGCACTATAAACCTTTAACCAAAAATTCCCAGCTCAGAAGGGCAGAGTCCAGCCTCTTCTCCCACAAGAGTGCAGACCACAAACCTTCTTAATGTAAAATAACTGGCCTGAAGCCCAAGTGCTTAAACCAGAACTAATACACTTTAAGAATAACAGACACTGGGCTCTCAATCAGCAGTTCCCAACTTAGAAGGATGAAAGCTACCTGTCCTGCCACCACAGTGCAAGCCACAAACCTTCCTAATGTAAAACAACTGGTCTGAAGCCCAAGTGCTTAATCCAAAAGACTTAGAATGATATTGTATGGACAGAGCCCAAAAACAGTGTCAGAGTTTAGAGCATGGGACTAAACTGATGCTTCCAAATGATATTTTGTATTTGTATGAGTAGAGCTGCAAAGTCATAAAAGGTGAGAGCAAATTATGTTTCATCACCAAGGTGGAGTTACATGGAAGGTGATGCATACCATGCAGGGCGACATGTATTGCAAGGATATCATTTCCAGAGGTTCTGTTGAGGGACAGGCCAGTCCAAAGAAAACTTTACTCCTCTGTCCCCCATCAGTAAAACAGGACATCCCCAGTACCTGCCCCCCTCCCCTTATCTCTAGGGAGCAAGTCATCACTGCCCTCTCAAAGGCAAAAAATACAGCCTCCATAGAACCCGATAACATCCCAGGCTGCATCCTACATGAACTCAGGCATGGACTTGGAGCACCATTAAGCACCCTATTCAACCAAAGCGTAAATACCGGCTTCTTCTCAGCTGCATAGAGAACAGCTACTGCCACCCCTTTGCACAAAGGTAGAGTGTCCACTGATCCAGTAAATTATAGGCCCATCAGCCTAACTAGATTGATCTGCAAGGCCATGGAGTGGATTATCATGGACCTCATTAACAAGGACATTGGCAACATCCAGACACTTGATCCCACACAGTATGGTTTTGTCAAGGGGAGGTCATACCTGTTAAATTTTGTTGACTTCTTTGACACAGTCACCAAGGCCATAGACGAGGGGAAGATGGTGCACACTGCCTACCTTGACCTGGCCAAGGCCTTTGATACTATTTTCTACTCAGGTGTAATAGATAAACTCTCTCAAGAAGGCATCAATCCATATATTAACAGATGGGTAGCAAACTGGCTCACTGATAGAACCTACCTAGTCAAAATAGGGGAAGCCACCTCAAGTAGTAGAAGTGATGTACCTCAGGGATCAGTCTTTGGGCCTCTGCTGTTTGGGATATACTTCTCAGAGGTGCAGGCCAACTCTATTGGGCTATGGCTGACCAGGTTTGCAAATGACTGTCAGCTGAGTGCTGTCATCAATTCCCCTAGTGATGTGGAGATCCTTCAAGAGGGTCTCACCCAAACAAATGACTGGTGCTAGGAACATGACCTCAAACTGAATACCAACAAATGCATCATCATCCCTTTTGGGGAAAATGATGTCCCAACAAATTATCACATAGATAATAAGTCGTGAGAGTCTTGAGAACCCAGGTTGATAGCAAACTGACTTTTGACCACCATATTGCCTCCATTGTGCAGAAAGCTTTCTACATGGCCCACTTCATTAGTAAGGGTATCTCATCCAGGGAAAATGTGGTCATAACAAACCTGTATTCTTAACTTATAAGACTGATTATTGAAAACAATGCCCTTTTCGGCATGTATCTCACAAAGCACATGGAACAGCTGAAGAGACCACAGAGATTCCTCACCCAGAGAATCCAGGGCCTCGACCATCTACCCTACACAGATAGGCTAAAAGCCCTGTCCCTCTACTCAGTCTCATACAGACTCCTCAGAGGTGGCCTCTGTCTGGCTTGCAAAGCAATCTCAGACTCCACCCTGATGACACTGCTGCATATCCACAAGTCAAGCTATACTCGAGTAACCCACACATGAACCCTCAACTTGGTCTGTGACATCAATAGGACTTGTTGGCAGAACATATTTGTGTCCCAGAGACTCCCCCTTTTATGAAATAGACTCCATCTCCATGTAAAGCAGAGTACCTCATTAAACCTTTTTAAGTGCAACCTGGATAACTGGATGGAGAACAGAAAATACACCCCTGAGATTCCACCTATGTCCCTGCTGGACAGTGGCACAGGGTGTTGACTTCTTGTAACATTGGCTAAATTGTTGGCTAGGCTTATAAGGGCTTCAGGGCCAGTAGCCTAGTAACTTCCTATGATCCTATGAAGTATTAGGACGGACGTAGTCAGATAGACTAATCAGTTGTGGATAAGCATTACTATTAATATTGATAGACTTTAGCAGATGAGATGATTCAGAGGCATGCATCACTACTGGGTGAAAGAGGGAGAGATGGTAGGAATAAATGAAACATGGACAATAGAGCCCAAAGAGGGAATATTTGGGTATGTCAATATGCAATGTCCATATTAAAATGAGTCCAATAAAAGATGGGAAGTGGATATGTATGTGATACGAAAGAGAGTGGTGGACTGACAGATGATGGGAAGCAAACAAGATGTACTTTTGAATGAAGCAAGTGAATGAAAAGATCTTACAGGATAGGCACTTATGACAAACAGGTGTTTGCAAGTAGACTGAACAAATAACAAGGAAGAAAGTTGTAATACCAAAAGAACACCTGCACACATTACAAGCTGAATGCAAAACTAAAGCACATTCTTTCAGTCAAGATCTGACATCTAATAATATAATCCATGAAAGGTAGAAAACAGGAATATCATAATAATTGTCACAGGATTATCTTAACATATTCCTTTAGAAAACAGTTCTGAAGCATATGTGTAAGAAATTATACCAGTATATAAAGGGCAGGTGTCAATGATATTTATGACATCTGGAAAGGCATAAATATTAAAACGGTGACATAGTTATGACTCTTCAGCTCTTAAAAATATTGGGAAAACATGTTCCTGACCAATTAACACAATGGAAGGAAAAGTTTTGGAAAGCAAACTTGCAGAATACACCGTAATTGGAAGTGACAAGAATTGTTCTTCATTTTTAATAAGAAAGTAAAATGACTCAAAGAAGAAAGTAAGAAATGATATAGTCAAGCAGTGTGCATTACTGGGTATTAAATGGAGACAGGGAAAGGAAGATTACAGTAACTTTAGAAAGAATACGTGCAACCTAATTAACCTACAAAAGAAGATGAGATGAGAAGACACATTTGAAAAAGAAATAAATATTACTGCTACTAATTATTATTATTATTAATTTGGGAAGGCAAAGGTTTATCCTTTTATGCATCTATGAAATAAAGATCAACACGTAGACTAAACTGCAAAGCTAAACGTTAATACACTCACTGAGAACTGATGCAAGATGAAAATTACACGTCATCAAAGACTTCTCTCAAGAAGTCAAAGAAGGTGTTAAACAATTGCAGTGGGGAAGAAGACAGGTGATGGTATAGTTAAATATATTATGAAAAGTGGTGCAGGAGAGCATTGGTTATAATATATTGACAAAGTGCTAATACTTGTAGATGAACTCTCTAGAGTGTGCCGTGTGTTGGCAGGGAGGGTGCCCGAACAAATTACATTGCTCCTTAAGTAGTTCACAACTAATGGCTTGAATGCTGTGTTACAAAACTAATAATTAAACATCACTGTGCAAGGTCTGGTGCAGATAAGATGTCTCACATTATGAAAAGTGGTATGCCAAACCTCCACTTCAGGAATGTAATCCATTGGCTGCAGAATACTAGCTTCAAAGAGCCTTGCAAACAAACAGTGTTGGTTATCAACATCTGTATGTCTTTGTAGATGTAGATTCTATGAAATGCATCTGATCTAATACAATGTAATGAAACACACAGTGGTAGCATTGTAAGATTATGGCATACCTAGCCTTCAACACATTTTTGACATATTTGCACATATTGCTAGATGAAAACTTAGCATGAGACTTCGACAAAATACAGTAAATATCAGAAAAAAAATGAGAACAGACAGATAGGTAAGAAGCCACGGAATACAATCAGATGAGTGGTGTTAATCCACAAACTAGTAGAGGAGTGACAGAAAGATCATTCTGAGTTGTGGTTGTGTTCAAATTATCGGAGTCATCATTACTCATTTACTACATCCGCAGTGGTGCAGCGGTAGCATTGTTGCCTCACAGCAAGAGGTTCTCCCATTCGATTCTCGGCTGGAGTGCGGGGAGTGCCTTCTGTGTGGAGTCCGCATGTCCTCTCCATGGTTAGGTGGGCGTTCGAAAGACATGTGTAAATGGGCATGCCTAAGTTGAAGGTTGAATGTCGAGCTGGCACCTTGGCGTTCATCAAAATCTACTGCCAATCATTAGCAGACCGGAGTTCCGCTGTGGCGACCCCTAACCGGGAAAAGCCAAAAGACAACAACAACATCATTACTCATTTACTACAAATGATGAACAATTTCATTGGTGCCACAAAAGTGGCAGATAATGAACCAATCATAAAACTAGCTTAATATTTCATGTTTTGACATATTGAGTGAAAATCCATTACGGATAATACATATATCAAAATTAGAAGACAGGTGGCAATTTATCTTAAACATTTCAATAACATCTGTATTAATTATTATTTTTTTCTTTAAAATGAGTCTTACTTGCAAAATGGACATGCAGATTAAAGTCAATCGATTAACTCTTATGAGTTGTGAACTGAGGGTAAGCAAGCAAATAAAATTGACAGTGCTGAAAGATGATTCATTGGTTTTCAGCTTAGTTCAGTTACATGTAATGTTCAATAAAGAAACAATGTGTCCCCAAAGTAAGGATAAACAGATTAAGCAGGAGACATCTGAAGAAGACATATGGAAATGGGAAAGAAAAAGACATTTAATATGGCACAATATTTTTGCAAAGAAGAAGAAAGCAAAACTAATCAATACAAAAAAAGTTGCACCAAAGATATCTGAACTGGCAAAGTCATCTGGATATGAAAAATTTTACAATAAGGACATAAGAAAATAAAGGGGGAAGTAGAAAAGTGAATTAGTAATGGAGAAATTAAAGAAACAAAAACTGAAGTTATGATTTACCAGTGAAATGAAGGATTTAGTGCAGAAAATCTAACTCTGGTAACATCACAGCATGATAGAACAATGAGTCCCCAAATTAAGCAGAAACCAATGGAACAGAAAGCATCTAATCAGTTGGTATATGAAGATACTTTGGGGCCTTCAGTAGGAAACCACTTCAAAAGTTCAGTTGGAGTTGCATAGCAAAGGAAGGAGCAGGAAACAGTGACAAATCTGACACCATTAGTGTTGTGGAGTGATAGGCCAGTGAGTTCCAGTATGAAAGAACAATGAATGACATGGGATGAAGAAATATGTCACAGGAAGATGTTCTGGAACTTTTTGTACAATGCCCGCAGAAAATGGAAAGCAAAAAATGTGCCCTTAGTTTAGAAGAAAATGATGTAAGGGAAGAGTTGCCTGATTTAATGGTGATGGATAGACATACTAAGATCAATGAAAGAAACAGATTACAGAAAGTCAATAAGACCCAAAATGTTAGAAGTCTGATAAAACAAATGTAAACAGTAATCAAGATATTAACAGAAACTCATGTGATATAACAGAGGTAAATAGGATATGATACTATGCAGCTACAATTATAACAGATCAATTCTTACCACAAAAACACAGGGCAGTAAGGGAAAGGAAGGGAAGAAATCAAATGCCATCAGAGAGGTATCAAATAGCAAAAACTAAAAGTAATTAAGACAAGAAGTGTCACTGTTAGAATAGGACAGAAGGGAGAACAGATCAACAAAAATATTTAGAAAGATAGATGTGATAAAAGAAATGTGCAGTATCAGAACAGACCAGGATCCATTGTACACTACCACAAACAATACACTAAAGATATCAGAACAGGCAGAAAACTTAGACTATATGCAGACAAATACAAAGGAAATGTACAAAATAAGCAATTCACTGATGATCCAAAAAGTTTTATAGAGATTGGGAAACCAGGCAAAGGGAATAGAATTATCACAAAAAAGAAGAACTAGGCACATTTTGGAGAAATATCTATGAAGACCCTATGGAACATAACAACGATGCTGAATGGACAGAAGAAGTAAAAGAAACAGTAAGATATTCAAATGTACAGGATATGAAATGAGATGAAGTAAAGGCCAGAGAAATTGAAACAAAATTAAGAAAATCCTAAATGGAAAGCTCTAGGCCCAGATGCAGTGCCTAACTTCTGGCTAAAAGTATAAACATCTTTACATGAAGATTTAGCTGTGAGTAAGAGCTATATATATGCACATCTTGAACAGACATCAACCTGGTTAACAGCAGAAGAAACAATACTTGTCCTTAAGAGTGAACCTACAAGCTATCCTAAAAAAACTATAGTCAAATAACTTGACTTCCACTGATATATAAACTATATACTGGAATTGATGCCAACAGAGTTTATAGTCATTTAGAAGAAAACTCAATCATGGCAATAGAACAAAAGGGTAGTAAAAAAGGCATATGGAGCAAAGGATCATTTTTGTTAAAGTCATAATGGAAAATTGTAAAAAGGAGAATAATCTACGTATGGCATGGATAGACTACAAAAAAGCATTTGACAGGGTTCCACATTCATGGATAAAGGAGCACTTACAGATATATAAGATGCACCCTACATTGATTGATTACATTGCAGTGACCATAAAAACAGTGACAAACCACTCTGCAGCTAAGCCAATATAAAGGACTAATTATTATCCTAGGGATAAAATTTTAAAGGGGAATATTCCATGGTGACTCTTTGTCACAGCTGTTCTTTCATCTTGCCCTTAACCCATGAAGTCGTCTACTAAAGAGATTAAGTCACGGTTATAATTTAGCTCTCAGAAAACAAAGTGTAAGGATCTCTCACCTTCTTTTCTGGATGATTTAAAACTGTACAGTTCATCAGATGAGGAAATGAAAGCACAAATACAAGTGATCAAAACTTTCTCAGATGATATAGGGACGGCATTTGGGCTTGATAAATGATCAAAAGCAACCTTTAAAGAAGGTAAGCTGCAATACCAAGAAAATATGATAGTGAAATATGAAATATGAAAATAGCCTGGGGGCAGCAAACTGATATAAAGGAACTTGAGCAAGAAGGAGTGTATAAATATCTGGGAATTGATAAAGGATCAACAATAAAACAAACAAATGCAAACAAAAAAGTAAGGAATAGTAAGGAATAGTAAGGAATATTTTAGAAGACTGAAATTAATACTAAAAACAGCCCTGACATCTAGCAACAAAGTCCATGCTATAAACCAATTTGCTCTTCCTGTTCTAACTTACAGTTTTGGGATGACTGATTGGCCCCAAAAGGTTTTGGATCAGTTGGACAGGAGAACAAGAAAATGCTTCATGCTTATCAAATGATTTATAAAAATCAGTGTATACTAAGATTATATATTCTCCATTCTGAAGGAGATATGGGCCCCCACAAAACTGATTACATGCATAGATCTGCAATTATTGGACTGCATAAATACCTGCTGACCTCACAAGATCGAAACATAGTGAAGGTTTTAAAACACAAGGAGAACAGGCCTAAGACGATTTTCCTACTTAGATTAGCAGAAGCATATCAGTGTCAAGTGGGAATGGAAACCAAACCAGAAGTAGACAAAATTCAGGCAGCAATTGAATGTGCCAAAAACAAAAGAAAGAATATAAGGAGAAGGATCAGATGATAAGGCCAGAAATGTAGAAAAGGGATAAATGTAGTGGCATGTACAGCAAACTCCTGGAACAATCACATATCGATCAGTATCTGATGAAGGGATGGTTGGGTATATATATTAGATCATTGAAATATTCTTTCATCAATGGCTTATTTATTGACCCTTATCCATTGAAACTAACTTCAGTGGACATCAACATTTTTACATAGTAAGTAACCAACTGGCCAACACCACAGCTTTGCCCTTTTCCCCACCGTAGTGTTATCTCAGAGTTGGTATATATAGTTATGGGGGTGTGGGGGTTATTTGTGTTTCAGTTGTGTAGTGGCCAGTTGGTTACTTAACCTGTAAAAAATTTCAATGATAAGGTTTGATGAATAAGCCATCAATGAAAGAAGATTTCAGTGATCTAATATAGACCCAAAGAGTTAAGGAGAGGTGAATTTAAACCAAAAGATGAAAGGTTAATATTAGCAGGCAAGGATACTGGACAACATGCATGTTGGTCTACAAAGTCTATTGAACATGTGGGAGGAACAGAGAAATGCAGGTTCTGTAAAACAGAACTGAAAAACTTTGCACATCTTGTTGCCTGGTGTGATACTCTAATGGCAGAGGACATATATACCAAAAGGCATAATAATGTAGTAAAACTATTGCATTGGGGATTGTGGAAACATTACAATACTGAAGTAGTTGAGAAGCGTTGAAAACATGAGCCATAAAGAATTATAGAGAATGATGAAGTTTATATCACATGGGATCACCTATTACCCATAATTAAAATAAATAGATGTGAAAAAACAGATATAGTAGTTCATGAATAGCAAACAAAAGTAGCATTGATCATTTAAATTGCTATATCCAGTGATTATACTGTTATCTACAAAGGGAAAAAGTCATAAAATACCAGGATTTGCAGGTAGAATTTAGGGCAATGAAGAAGGATACCCAGACAGTTCCAATAGTTGTAGGAGCAATGGGTCTCATAAAACAGAATTTACAGTTGTATTTAGATATGCTACCTGTAGATCAGAGTGTGCGTGCTGTATTTTTAAGAAGCATATGAAGGATTGAATGTGTGCATATAAATACCGGGTACGTGCTATTCTCAGTGCTATTTTGAGAGTGCAGCCAGAGACTTGAGCATGTATGATTGCAGTAGTTAGTTGTATATAAGTTATTTAAGTTAAAGTCAGTAAACTTCTATTGTGATGTATATAATAAAGCTGTTTGAACAGAACCCACAAAGACTCTTCTATTGTGTCCAAAGAAGGAAAACGACATAATGTCAGAACTAGGATTCCAGAGAATGATATTCAGAGCCATGAGGTGCAGAGATGGCAGTGAAGGTAAACTAAGAGAAACAAGAAGGAAAAAGAGCCAGAAAAGAACCAAAGGTAATGAAAATTTTCACAAAAATGCTAATTTTATAAAAAAGATAAAACAGAACATTACAAGGGCACAGACTGCATTATTAAACAAGCAGGAGGCACAAAAGGTTTATTAACCAAAGGAAATTTTTAAAATTGAGATATCTGACAAAATGATTATCAGAAAAGCAAAACGAGTACGTTTAAAGCAAAATGAGCATGTTTAATGCAAAATGGGCATGTTTAGAGTAAAGGGAGTACAAGAAAAGTACAATGGGCATGAAAAGAGGTTAAACGTGCAAAACAAATATAATGAGGGCAAAAAGAGAGCACATTAAGCATAAATAAAGCTAGGCAACTGCATATTTTTTGACAAAGTGCTGTGTTTTGGCATAACTACGAGTTTGTATTGTATCAAGTGCATAACTGAACTTATTCGAAGAATCTCAAAGTGTGTAAAAGAGCTTATATAGCATGCTTATTACTGTGCACGTATTTTGAAGAGTTTATTTGCATGCAAAATGCAACTATTTCATGAAGTACAGACAAAGTATAGCCATTTCGAAAAGTTTCTTGTGCTAGATGTGTCTATTTGCAAAGTGCCCCCATTACAGTGTGTTTCTGGCACTGTAAAGAATTGCTTAGCAAGGCACCACCATTTTGGGGAAATTTCAGTGTGCTGTGTACAGTTTATTTGCAAAGTGGAATTACTTCAAATGTTATTGACTCTGAGCTTCTCTTGCCCAGTTCATTTGCATCATTCAGTTATTTTATATGTTTCTTATACTGATAAGAGTTGATTTCTTGCAATACAGTAATTTCAAGAGTATTACAGTGCCAGAGAGACTTATTTCATAAAGTTCAATTGCACACAGGCTTATTGTGTTATTGGGCAAAGTTATAAATACTGGCATAAATTTCTGGCACATGTGCATAAGTATATGTTAGTCCTTATTTGCAAAATCCTTTACTGTTATGTGTTAATATGGCATATGGATTTTGAAAGCCCTTACCAATTGTATTCGATCAGAATCTTGCAGAGAATTGGCAAATATTTGAGCAAGAGTACAATATTTTTACAGGTTATTCAGATAAAGATGCATGTACCAAGGCATTCATTTTGCTAAACCTAGCTGGGTCAGAGGCCATAGAAAGAGAGCATTCATTTGTGTAAGCACCATCAGTATATGAGGGAGAAGGTGAAAGTCATCATATAGTAATAAAGTTTGAATCAAGGGAAGACCCCGAGTGTTTGAAGCGCATGTTCAGAGAAATGTGCAACCCTGAAATATTACACTAGAGAGCAGGGGCAGCCCGTGCTATAGGACTGCAGGACTACAGCCCTCCCACCTAGAAAACAAAAAGAAAACCCACCTAGAAAACAAAAAATTAACTACGAATCCTGGAAGTCCACTCATGTGCACATGCACTGGTCAGAACCCAGAAGAACTCTAGACTGCTTTGTCAAGCAATCCAGATAAGGGAAAAGGCATCTCTGCCCCACAAATGCCCAGAAGTCTGTGTGATGATGACCACACAGAACAGAAGAGTTCTGGACTGCTCCTTCTGCAGGCTAGACCAATCAGGAGAGCTTTGCACAGCTGGAACCAATCGGGAGAGAGGTGAGGTTGGTCTTGTGATGACTGCAGGATTTCCCATTACCTTGCGTGGGTGAGGATGGATGCAGGATTGGATTTCTTTTACCGTTAACTTGTGTAGGTGAGGAGCTCTCTCCAGGAGGATGGATGCAGGATTGAAATTATTTCTCGATGTCGGATGGTCTTGCAGCCGTTCTAGGTGAGTAGTGTGTGTGTGTGTGTGTGTGTGTGTGTGTGTGTGTGTGTGTGTGTGTGTGTGTGTGTGTGTGTGTGTGTGTGTGTGTGTGTGTGTGTGTGTGTGTGTGTGTGTGCGTGCGTGTGTGTGTGTGTTTGAGTTGAAGGTAAAGCAGAAATAGAAATGCATCTTCATTTTACAGGAACAATTGGATGGCATGCATACAGATGGTCAAAAGCGATCAGAATAGGTGTCTCTAACCCCAGCTAAAGGTTCCAGTGCATTCATTTGAGATAGCTCATCCAGAGTTATATGCAAGGAGGACAAGGCTTCCCTACAGGTTGCTGAGTTCCTCTTTCCTGACCATTAGGTGTTCCAGTCACAAAACTCCGAGTATCAAATGCTAGTAACTGTTTGCCATTTAAAATGACTGCTTGCACAGCTTTTATGTATTTGTCATCCATGATTCCTTTATTTTGGGAGATTTCCCTCTTTCACATGTATGTATAACTGCATAATTGGTATGCATGTGCACACATGTGTGTCTGGGGTTCAGGAATTTTAGATTAGTTTTAGGCTAACTGCCTTTGTGAGGCCATTCTTAAGCCTAGCTAATTTCCCCATTATGCCAAACTCTCACCCCAATAAACAGCCTCTGCAAGGCTCAAACCCAGGACCCTGCACACCATTGCCAAAGTAATTTACCACTTAGCCATGTCAGATATACATAAAATGAATATAAATATACATATATTGAATATAAATCACAATCTACTTGACTATAGTTTCATTATACACTATTGTAAAGGTTTAAGATTTAAGGTAAGTAGGGTATGCCAGTTAGATAAAAAATGCCTAAATCAGGTTTCATAGAAACAACATTAATATACATATATATTTTAAGAGGATTAAATCCAACAATGATCTACATGCTGGGTGATCTTACTGTGAATTAAAAATGTAATGTTGCTGTACCTAGGATTACAATGAATGTATATCACCTACAGTAAACTCATTTGCAAAGAAGATACTTTTGCTAGTTGTAAAATAAAAATTCTGAATTTACAAAATGGGTCAGCATTTCAGGAAAACTATAATAATCTTAAGAAAAGGCAGTGTGGCTGAACAATGGGTAACCACAAAGTTGCCACCAGAGAATCAGTAAACTTTTTTGGTCTAAAGAACCATTTGAGCAGATGTTTCAAAATGTAAGGCATGCAGACTTTATGGATTCAATTATTTCAGTAATTCCCTGAATGCATTAAAGTAACATGGATGATTGTTTTCAAAGCTATATATAAACGCACAAATCTACCAAGCTACATGATATAAATGAGATACAAAATGGATAAAACAGATAAAAACCAGGTCACTCTTTAAAAATGAATGGATCAAGAAAGAAAACTAACAAATAAACTAGAATGATGAGGACCTACTGCTCACATGGGAAACTGTAAAAAGCTAAGCAAGTTGATTTGGTACCCTGGGCTTCAAACCCATTTGGCATCTCTACCTCACCCTCATGTTTAACTGGATGTGATCACTTCATAGTAACAGCAAGCAAATTGTCACACTATTTAGCATTTTACAAATGTCCATTAAGCAACCAAGAACATGATCACAATTATTTACAGACAGCATATAAACTTAAAAACCAGTGTGTGTGTGTGTGTGTGTGTGTGTGTGTGTGTGTGTGTGTGTGTGTGTGTGTGTGTGTCTGTAAGGTAGGCAATTACATTTGAAAAACAATCATATGACAGTTTTCAAGCTATATGTAAGTGATATAGTGTCTTAATTAGCATCACATAAATTGTAAACCTTTGTTTTTACTTTTTAAGACATAGCACCTCCTACAAGTTGGCATGTGAGCAGGACCATGTATTACCTCAGCATTTTCAGTGGCATTGACTGGAAGTATAGTATAAAATGCAAAATGGATATATATATATATATATATATATATATATATATATATATATATATATGTATATATATATATTTATATATATATATATATATATATATATATATATATATATATATATATATATATATAGATCCTATATTCATCATAAAAAAAAACATTGTAGAGAATATTTATTTATTTATGTATTTATTTATTTATTAGTATGTATTCATTGCCCAGTGATTGTATAAAGTCAAAAAGTCATGCATTGCCATACAAAAAACAGCATCTCAAGTCTAACAGTGATATAGAGGCTGTTCCAGTGGTGTAGATGGATAAAGCATTAACAACAGCCCAGCTGACCCAATTCTGATGAGTGACTTGGGCATCTGAAGGAGCAACACAGAGTGAGCATTCCATGGGTATTCCCTGTGACATTCTCTGGTAGAGGCAGGGGATGTCACAATGAGGGGACATTGTCCAAAAATGGAAAAGAGTGATGGACATGGCTAAGCTCTTGTGGAGTCAAGGTAATACACCACGTGGTTCCATCTCCACATTACTTGCCTGTCCTTCAGGTACAACCATGGATACCACATTACACCTTCCCAAAGGTTAGGACCTTGCAGAGAGAAGGCATGCTCGAAAGTAATAAATGCATTTAATGATCTCATTAGTGTGGGAACATTGCCAGACTGGAAGAATATTGTGTATGTAGCAAATGGTTTATAGCGCTTAGAGGAGACCTATGGATATTCATGTTTTAGAGGAACCCATACATATAAGGAAGAATAGAAGCAAGTCTGATATTTCAAAAACAGAGACTCAGCACTGTTAAAGGTGATGCAATGCTTTTAGGGGCTAGCATTTATAAGGTGACTCTGCAAAGGCTGTTTTATTTTAGAATTTAATAGTTAGGTAAAACAGGTAAAACTACATTTTAAGATGTAAAGTAAGAGGAGGCGCCCCTATTCCTACCATGGTATGATTATGGTAAAGAAAGAGCAGGAGCCCCTATTCCTACCATGGTATGATTATGGTAAATTAAGAGGAGGAGCCCCTATTCTTACCATGATATGATTATGGTAAAGTAAGAGGAGGAGCCCCTATTCTGATTGTGGTGTGATTATGGTTTTACCTGCTGCAGAGTGTATCTTTAGAGGCTTATAAACTTTTAGCTGTGTTGGAACACACTGGTGGTCATTTGAATGTTTTTCTTTAAGAGGCTGATGTGTATGTTCATGGAACAGGAATGTTCTAGCAAGGAAGTGGTGTGTGTCAGGAAGGGTCTAGCAAGGAAGTGGCATGTGTGTGTGTGTAATGCCCCAGTTGCTACATGGTGGTGGGTAGAGGATAAGGCTTGAACCCTGCACCTTGGGCCCAAGTGGCAAGAGCCTGAATTCCCTACCTACCACCATTTGTAAAAAAAAAATGCAGATTTTTGCCTATTTATTCTATTCTGTTCCTCATAAAATCTGTGGCTTCTGCATTTGTATTTCTTAACACAGCCACTGGTGCAGTGGTAGCATTGTTGCTTGACAGTTACAGATTGTCTGGTTTGATTCTTGGCTGGGGTGCCTTCTGTGTGGAGACAGCATGTCCTCCGTGGTTTGCTCTGGTGTCCTCGATGGATATTTGTCCCTGTTCTTTGGACTGTATTCCCCCATTATTGGCTTTGTCCAGGTTTTTTGTGCCAAGGTTGAGAGCTATGGTGATAACTGAACTCACTGAATATGTTTGGGGGCTGTATTCCCCCATTATTGGCTTTGTTCAGGTGTTTTGTGCTAAGATGTTAACAGCTATGGTGAGAACTGAACTGACTAAATGGTAGCCATTTAAGTTTCAGTCTTTGTTTCAATTGCAAAACAGATGATTTGGCATAGTGGTAAATTGTTCTGACTGTTTTGCACAGGGTCCTGGGTTCAATACTTGGTAGTAAAATGTATGGTGGTAACACAGCATTTTATTCTAATAACTTTTCAACATTATACAAGCAATGTTTAAAATGTGTCCCTGTTTTTTGGTCTTTTGCCCCCCCCCCCCAAATTTTGGCTTTTTCCAGATTTCTTGTGCTACAAAATTCAGAGATACACATGCGTGTCAAATAGATTTTACAAGAAGCTGAGAGCTGCAGGGGAACAAAGTTTAGTGCTGCTTATAAAAACTACTTGCATTGTAAATGGCACAATAGGTAGTGTACTTGCTTTTGATGTAGAAGGCTGTGGGTTCTACTCCCACAGTAAATAGATATATTGCTGATACTGTACTGTATTGTAAAAGGGGTGGATGCTGAAGCCCTTTTTGGTGAAGATACCTAGTAACTATTAACCTGTTATCAGTTTGCCATACATTCCCTATTGCAATATTACTAGCTTATCATTTTTTAATGCAACTTAGGCAATTTATTCCTCAATGGAAACAGGCACTTTATTTGTAGATGAAACAATGAAATATAAAGTTGTTTGCTAGCAGCAACCTCTTCATTAGTCACAGATTTCTTTAATGTGGAATTATTTAGATGACTTTTACTTCTTCAGAGATTGTGCATATTTACTGATACTGGTGGACTGTAGAAGTTTGAGTAGACTTTTATGATAGAAATGTTCTGAATTGGGCAGTTTAGTCATTATTGTTGCATGCATTTTGTTTCATTTTTTACTGGAAAAATGTTCTGAATTGGGCAGTTTTGTCATTATTGGTACATGCATTTTGTTTCATTGTTTACTGGAAAAATGTTCAAAACAAATTTAAAATGCCCTCTAACAACTGTACTATATTGTACAAGGAATATAATTTAATGCAGTCAGGAAGGTGTATCAAAGACCACGTGTATGTTTCTTGTGCAAGGGGCCTATGATTTGAAAATAGCCCAAAGTTAATATTTATCTGTCACTTGCAAAATATATTTTCTTTGAATGTGGGTTTCAATGCTGTTTCAATGAATGTGAGATTCAAGGGCAGAGAAGTTTTAATGCTATGCCTGTTTTCATTGTGAGATTGCATTGCTTTATTTAGCAGATGTCTTAGTGTTTGTGCTGTAAAATGCAAAGTAAAACTCAAATGAAGTCCAAATCATCATAGAAGTAAAGCAGTATGCACACTTGCGTTTATGGTAAATGGAGTGAAATAGCCAAGTAATGGTTCATTGGAATGACTGCAGGGGGGAGGCTCCATTTGACTATGATTTTGTGAGGGGGAAGGGCGGCAAACTCAAAGACAGCCCTGGCTGAACTATTACCTCTCAACTGTCTAGATTTTCACAGAATGAATAGATTTTTGCTTCTTATTTTTGATTTGTTCCTCATAAAATGTGTGGTTTTCTGGCAAATAATTTAGGAATTAAATCACTAAATATTGACAGACACTGAGTTTCAGACTTCATAACCTTCAGAAAAATGCATGCTAACACAAGACCTGTTATTCTAGCAATTGTCTCAGTTTATACAACAATTTATAGTACTGTTTATATGTTCCCCCAGTATATTTGGCCTTGTCCAGATTTCCTGCATTAACAGGTTGAGAGGTACATGCAGATAAATTGCTTTATAGAATTAAGCATATCCAAACCTCTCAACTGTCCCTGATTTTGGCTCACAGTGTTGCTCTTCCCCTAATAATCCTTCTACAAAATGGCAATTTTGGAAGAAAACATGGCGGGCTTACAGTTAAGAAATAACTGTAATAATCAGAGTTATAGATTACTTTTATTTCAGAAATGCATATATAGATTATTTTATGTTGTCAGCTGCTCAAGTTAGCAGCACTGATATTAAAAAAGTATCCCTTCTTTGAAAGGTTCCCAGCTGTATTGTGTGGCTATTTTATATTTTTGCATCACATTTTTGGTCCATTTTTCATAAAATTGCGTTTTTTGGCAAATTAGTGGCAAATGATTAAAGACTGAAGTTAGAAAATAATGACAGACATTTGAGTTTCAGATTTCATACCTTTCAGAAAATCTATACTAATGCAAGACCTACTATTCTTTTGTCTTTCTAAGTTTATAAGAGCAATATTTAAAAATTGTCCTTATGTTTGGGCCTTTGTCCCACTTCTATGTATGGCTCTGTCCATTTTTCTTGTTCTGAGGTTGAGAGGTATGACAAATATGTCAGGGCCATCACAGTCAGCCAGAGGCATTTCGAATTGTGACATACTTGCTGCACCCCACTCCCCATGTAGTCACTCTGGATGTGTCCAAGCAAGGCAAGGAGTTATGCAGTGTAAATGTGCAGAGTATCCCCCCATCCAAGGTAGACTACTTTTATTCTGTCCTTGATTTTGCAGAATGATCTGGTTTCTGTCATATCTTTATACTGTTGATTTATGCTTATTATTACTCAGAAAGTGTCTGTTTCTCTGTGTTTAAGTAGCAATGCTTTAATGACCATCAGGTAAACTTGTCTGAGATTGTAAGATGCAAGTAAGCTTTAATAAGCATGCTGTTAAAGAATTGCCAACATTGAAAGCCTTTTTGTTGTTACCATGCAGAGAATACTTACATAACTAGATAATTTATAAGCCTTGGGTATTGAAATGCATATGACCGTATTTGTAATAAAGGACAGGATTACATTATTTTAAGAAGCTCATTACATTTGTTGGAGACTTGCAGTCATCTTTGCAGGCTTTACCTGTAAACCTAACAGAATGCAATCTATCATGTGTGGTCCATTACCTGTACAGTAATCCTTTAAGCAATGTATCTTGACCTTGTTTCTTGTTCGCTTTTCATTTTTTACTTTGATCATGTTTTCCTCGTGAAACAAGTAGATAGTTGTCAGGCAGCAGGCCTTTTTTGGATAAGAAACATTTTTTACAAGTGGGGGTATCACAGAGATTGCTACTTTCAGCATGTTACTTGGTACTTTAATAAAGCTGAATATCAATTATAATTAGAACTGCAGTGCAAAGAGAAGTGGTTTGAGTTGAGTGCTGCTTGTTTTTCTTATACTTGATTTTGACTGTCATTCCAGTAATGTATTTAAAAAGTAATTTACTTTTTCATGCCTCACAACCTTTTTGTTTCCATCTAAATATTAAGTAACCTGTCATGCAGCCAATGCATTGAAATATTTTTTTATTCTACACTTCATTTTGTCTTGATTGGACTCTCATAATGATGGTTTGGCACCCAGGGCAGAGTATTTAATTAAAGTTACTGTTTTTATGGTTTTGAGCATAGCTCCTCCGGTTTCTAGTTGGCCACACCCCTTGTCATTGACCCCACCCATTCAGCTGTCTCCTGTAGCCCCCCTCCCCATTGATTTGAAGTCACCAGCCGCCACTGCTAGAGAGGCATTTGTTTTACATAAGCGATCATAAACCAGGGGAAACTTGTGCAGCTTATATAACTGACCTGAGAAATAAAGCCAAAATGTGTAAGTTCAGTCACTTAAAAGATGAGTTAATAAAGGACAGGCTCATGTGTGGTATTAATAGTGCTGCTGTGAGAAAGATTTCACTTTGTGACAGTGATTTAACATTGAGTAAAGCTATTGAGATTTATCAAATCTGTGAAGTGACAGAAAAACACACAAGTATGCTTGCAAGTGACAAGAGCATGGTTTCAGCAGGCTCCAGAGCAAATGTAGATAGCATGCAACACATGGCAAAGAGAAGAAGGCCTAAGCACATGGCAGCCACAGCCCCTGCTGGCTCACCAGATAAACTACATAGCTTTCCAGTAAGTTCTAAGACTAATTCATTTAGAGGAGCATGTTCCTCAGTACAGTACAAACGTGAATCAGCAAAACCCAAATCCAGCTTTATTGTTAACTGTCGCAATTGTGATGCCAATCATGAGTCTAAAAGAGAGAAATGCTTAGCATTTGGTCAGCAATGTCACAAGTGTAAAACATGGAACCATTTTCAAAAGTTTTGCAAATCAGGTAAACCTTACACAGTTGTAAAGAAAGGTCACACAAAAAAGCAAGTTGATCAAGTAGACTGCAGTTCTGCTTTCTATGTAGATGGTGTATCATTAATTGGTAAGAGAGTTGTTGCAGTGAATTTACTGGCAAAGAACAAAGTGTTTTGTACACTCTAGATCAATAGTAAATCCACAGAGCTTAAAGTAGACACTGGTTCAAAGTGTAGTGTTATGTCAGCCCACACATTTGCTAAAGTAAGAACTAATGAGCAACTCAATGTGGCTAGTAATGTGAAACTTGCAGCTTATGGAGGTGAAGAAATTCAGACTTAAGACGCAGTGATGCTTTCATGTTATTTGGCCAGGAACTGTCACAACTCGTTATTCTATGTGAATCAAAGACCAGTACAGTCTTTAGTGGGTCTCAAGGACAGTTTGGGAATGAATCTGCTTTCTTTTACCAAAGAAGTTCATCACATAAGTGCATGTCCTAGTTCAATTTTTCTGAAGCCATTTTCTCAGAGTATGCTGATGTATTCGATGACATGTTGGGCAAACTTCCAGTTGTGTATTCCATGAAGTTAGACCCAGAGGTCACTCCAGTAGTCAGACCATCAAGAAGAGTTCTGATAGCTATGCAGGATAAAGTTAAGGCTCAGATGGATATAATGGTACAGCAAGGTGTAATTTGTCCAATTACAGAACCAAATGAATGGGTGTCGTCTATGGTAGCATCTCACAAAAAAGACTAGGACAAAATCAGAATATGTATTAACCCAAGAGATTTGAAAAAAGCATTGAAAAGACTGCATCATTCAATATGAACAGTTGAAGAGGTCACAGCTCTAATACCGAATGCCACTGGTTTTTATGTCTTGGATACAAAAAAATTCATTTTGGCAAGTGATGCTTGATCACAAATTCTCATTACTAACCATTTTTGGTACCCTGTTTGGCAGATACAGATTGCTAATGATGCCATTTGGAATAAATTCTGCAAGTGAAGTCTTCCAGCATGCAATGCAGCAAATTTTTTCAGGTTATCCTTGTGCCATAATAGTAGATGATTTATTGGTTAGAGGCAATGGTGAAGCACAGCAGGACAGAAACCTAAAGAGAGTTCTAGACAGAGCACATGAAATAAACTTGAAGCTTGGTCCTTTGAAGAGCAAATTCAGACTACCAGAAGTTACATCTGAAGGTCATTTATTTACCAGCACTGGCTTGAGCCTTGAGACCAGACCTGACCATGCAATCAGCTATTCTTGAGATGTCAACACCAGATAATATTCAAGCTGTACAGCATTTCCTAGGTATAGCCAACTATTTGGGCAAATTTATAGCAGATTTCAGTGAGCTCGCAGCACTATTAAGAGACATGATGCGCAGAAATGTTACACGGTCATGGTTAAAACAACTCCAGAAGCAATTTGGAGACCTTAAGCAGAAAATTGGCATCCCACCTACATTAAGATACTATGATGTGAATAAACCAGTAACTCTTTCCTGTGATGTTTCAAAATTTGGTCTTGGTGCAGTTATACTTCAAGAGGGCAGACCAGTAGCCTATGCATCTAGAACACTTACTCAAACTGAAATGCAGTATGCCCAAATTGAGAAATATTTTTTGGCAATAGTATTTGCATGTTCCAAGTTTCATGAATCTATTTATGGCCAAGCTATTCAGATTGAAACTGACCACCGACATCTAGTTACTATTCTAAAGAAACCTATGCATTCACCTCCAATGAGATTACAAAGAATGATGCTCAAATTGCAAAAGTAGAACTTCAAAATGGCCTGTACAAAAGGCAAACCACTCTATCTGGCTTATATAGATCATCTAGAATTACGATGGAATAGCTTGACACAGAGAATTTTGACTTTGATGTGATGGCAGTGCATAATTTTTCTACCACTAGGCTTGATGAGTTGAGAGATCACACAAAGACTGATCCAATTTTGCAAAACCTCAATCACTACACTAATTTTAGATGGCTGTCAAAGCAATCTAGCGTACCACCTGAAGTGCGAACCTACTTTTCTTACAGAGATGAAATGTTGATGGAAGATGGCATTATTTTCAAAGGTCCTAAAGTTGTTGTTCCTGCTTCCTTACAACAAGAATACATCCAGATTTTGCATCATGGCCACCCAGGTTCTGCATCCACTAAGAGAAGAGTGAGAGAACTAGTATTTTGGCGTTCATTACTGAAAGACATTGATAAAGTACTTTCTTCTTGTTCAGCATGCAATAGTACTAGACCGGATTTGCAAAGAGAACCATTTTAGCTAAGTCAAGTTCCTGAATTACCTTGGTCAGCAGTAGCCACTGATATCTTCGTGTGGAGCAATCAACACTACTTAGTATTGGTAGACTCATATTCTAATTGGTTTGAGATTGACTTACTACCTAACCTAACATCAGCTACTGTTATTACTAAGTGAAACATCATTTCTCAGTCCACACTATTCCACACAAAGTTATTTCTGACAATGGTACTCAATTTACTAGTCAGTTTCAGAAATTTGCAAGAGAATGGGACTTTGTACATGTTACTAGCAGTCCTGAATATCCACAGTCAAATGGGCTAGCTGAACATGCAGTGCAGAGTACAAAGCAATTACTTGAAAGGTCAAAGCATGATAATAGCGATGATTTTTTGAATTTACTTAATCTCAGAAACATACCCTGTAACGATATACTTAGATCACCTGCTCAAAAACGTCTGTCCAGGCAAACCAGAGCAATGCTACCTATTAGTTCCAGTTTATTGAGGCCTAAAGCTAAGAACAAAAAACACATCAAGGCTCTATTATTTAAGAATCATTCAATCCAGAAGTCTAGTTATGATAAATCGAGCAGATTTCTTTGTCCATTGAGGGAAGGACAGAAAGCTCAAGTTGCTAAACCCAATTCCCAGTTTTATGTCACATGATACGGTTGAATATCTAGGCCCAGTGTGAAACATGCAGTAACATGGCCATAACTGTATATATATATATATATATATATATATATATATATATATATATATATATATATATATATACATATATATAGTCTTCTATAATTGCATGACAAATAACTACTTGTAATATCTGCATGGCAAATAGATTCATAATGTTGCATGATCTATATCTCAAAGAGGGAGGAAGTAGATCAGAGTGTATGTGCTGTGTCTTTATGAAGCATATCAAGGACTGAGCATGCACATATAAATACCAGGCACGTGCTATTCCCAGTACCATTTTGAGAGTGCAGCCAGAGAGTGAGCATGTATGACTGCAGTAGTTAGTTTGTATATAAGTTACTTAAAGTCAGTAAACTTCGGTCACAATGTGTTTGTATATAATAAAGATGTTTGAACAGAACCCATGAAGACTCTTCTATTTTGTCCAAAGTAGGATAGTGACACTACCGATATATGTAACTCTTTATGAGTTACAGAATAAGTCAATTCTGCACACATTGCAGGTGCAGCAAAAAGCACTTTTCTGGTAAGATCAAATACTAAAACTACTAATTTCAAGAACTTTAGACTTTGACCTAGGAATGGGGTCCATTCCTGTCACAGTATTAGAAACCCAAAAGACTTGGAGAAACAAGATATCAGACAGTTTATTATTATTATTATTATTGTTATTATTACTATTAACAGCAGTGGTAGTATTTAATTTTTTTATATCAAATTTTACTTTTAGCTTTATGTTTTATGACCTTTGATCTGTTTTTCCATTTTGTACTCTGTTACTGAAAGTAGAACAATATGTAGAGGGTAGTCTGGCAGAATGTTCTAAGTTGTCTCACTTTGATTTCAATAGGATGAACTTTATAATTTCATACTGTTGGAGGGCAGTAGTATTGATGGTGGGATTCCTTCTAATTAAGATGAACAAAGATAGAGATGAAAACAGTGAACACCATATCAAATATAAATTGTTTGACTCGTTCTAGTGTAACTAGTGCCTGTGCTTTATGTTATGCAGGAATGTATAGAACCTTTATCCATGTGCATGAATATGCTACTGTCACATTATGGGAATTTATTGTTAAGGCAGCACCTGAAATACTGAGTTTAGCTTGTTGATCATAACATGAACTGGGAGTCATGCTTGATAGTGTGCTAGTAATGTAGTGATTGGAGCAACGGATTTAAAAAGGCAAGCTGGACTTGTAGTTCTTTGATATTCTCATGCTCATTTCTGAGGCTATAAATAGCAATACATATCACTCAGGGCTGCTCAGGGCGGTCAATTGCCAAAGGAAAGCAAAAATAAAAAGAAGAACAAAAAAAAAAATAAAAAAAAAAAAAAAAAAAAAAGAAAACAATTAAAATGGAGATACTAGTATGCAGTAGTCCCCATCACCATCGGCCCCGCGCGCATGCTCAAGGCAGTCATGCTGACCCATAGGGCAGCCAGAGCATTTTAGAGGCATGACAGGCACTTCGTGATCCTGAACAGCAACAGCAACAGCAGCAACAGTCAGGACAGGCTTGGGGGGGCTCTGGAAGGAAGGAGCGGAAGGAGCTTACCAGAATTGCTGGTGGGAGCATTGGAGTATTGCTCGAAGGGAAGAATGGAAATCCCGCTTTTGGTGCAGGATAGTATGGGGCAGATATAGTGGTATGGAGAGGTACTCTGTGGGCAGGATAGTATGGTATAGTATATGGTGGATGAGGTGTGTGTGTGTGTGTGTGTGTGTGTGTGTGTGTGTGTTGTGTGTGTGTGTGTGTTGACCCAGCATTGATTTCAGACTTCAGTTTTTTTTTTAATAATTCCTTTGCAGATTTGATGGTGCAGTGGTAGTATTGTTGCCTCACAGCTATAGGTTTTCTGGTGTTGACAGCTATGGCAATTGTATGGACTGTAGTTGATTGGACTGTAGAATAATACATATTTACATGGAATGGTGGACTGTTGCTTTGTAATGTGCAACTGTACTAATAATTGTGTCGCGATTGTATGTGTGACTGTACTATAATGGTGGAGACTTTATGATAAATGTTCTCTAATATTATGATTGTTCTCAACTGGTGCATAGTTTTGTTTCATTGCTTACTGGAAAAATGTTCAAAACAAATTTAAAACACCCTCTAACAACAAGTGTACTATGTTACAAGGAATATAATTTCAGTAATTTTAGGAAGGTGTATCAAAGTACAACATCATGTTTCATATGCTAGGGGGCCTATGAGTTCAAAACTACAAAAATTAATCTTTATCTGCCACTATGAAATTTATTTGTAGGTTTCAATGCTGTTTGTTGTAAGATGTAAATTTTGAGCAGGAGGGAAGAAGTTTAATCTTCAAGTTTTTTCATTGTGAGACTGCATTGCTTTGTTAGATGACTTAATGTTTGTTTTGCTGTAAAAATAAAAATAAAACTTTCAAATGAAGTCCAGTCACTGAAGTAAAGCAGTATAATGGCTGGCTCCTCAACAACCATTTTTTTCAAAGGGAAGGGAAGGGCAAACAGATATGATATGCAGCTGAACTATACCTCCCCCACCTCCAGATTAGATTTTCAAAGAATGAATAGATTATTTTATTTTTTGTTGTTTGTTGTTAAATTTGTAGTTTTTTAATCCTAAATGATTGCCAGAAGTCACTAAATAATAAGTTTCAGACTTCATAACCTTCATAAAAAGCCGTTCTATCAACTGTCTCAATTTATACAAGATTTTTTTTTAGTACTGTTTATATGTGCCCCAATATATTTGGCCTTGTTCAGATTTATCATGCTTAATAGGTTGAGAGGTACATGCAAATAAATTGCTTTATAGAATTAGGCATAGCCAACCTCTCAACTGTCCCAATAATAGATAACTTGAAAATGTGATAACTTCAAATGCATGTAGATTCTTTTATTTTGTCAGTCTCCTGCTAAAAGTGTCCCCTTTCTTAAAATGTCCTAGTAGCTGTATTATGTGTCTATTTTGTGTCTTATTTTTATACATTTTTTCATTTTTTTTCATTTTTTTGTGTTTTTAAGTAAATTTCAGAAAAAAAAAAAAAGAGAAACTAAAGAAAAATGAACAGAATTTGAGTTTTCAGATTTTATAATTTTATCAGAAAAATCTTATACTCTATTGCAGACCTATTCTATATCTTCTAAGTTTATTAGAGCAATATTTTAAAAATTGTCCATGGGACACACTGCCACATTTACAGTGGCTTTTCATTTCATCTGTCTTTTTTTTTGCAGAATGGTCTGGTCTCATATTATTTTGTACTGTTGATTTTATGCTTTATTACTCAGATTTATGCTTATTACTCAAAGTGCCTTTTGTTGTTTCCTGACTAGATAATGTATAAGCCTTGGGTATTAAAGATTCCATCCATTTTAAAAAGCTCTCATAAACTTGTTTTAGACTTCCAGTCATCTCTACAGACAGACTTTTTAAACTAAACAACTAAACAGAATGCCAATGGTGTGTGGGTCCCTACAGTAATCCTTTAAGCAATGTATCTTGAGCTTGTTTCTTGTTGATTTCTTTCAGCATGTTTGCTTGGTACTTTAATAAACTGAATATATAATAAAGCTGAATATATTATAATTAGAACTGCTTATACTTGATTTTGACTGCATTCCCACTAATGTATTAAAAAGTAATTATTTTTTCATGCCTCACAACCTTTTGTTTCCATCAAGATATTACTCCTCCCTATTTGACCACACACACCACCCTTTGCCCCCACCCACCCATTCTCCCCCTCAGCCCCCCTGTGATTTGAAGTCACCAGCCGCCACTGATATCACTTGAAAAACTATTATGAATATCAATTTCAACTTTTCTTTTAAAGGCTTATAGATTCTCTGAATATCTAATTTTCATTGAACGATTGCTCCACAATGTAGTTAATGTAATGTATTTTTTATTCCTCTTTGTTTAACCTTACTCAACAGGTAATAGTAAATGGCTTTTATTTCTAAATTTACTGGGTTTCATATGATTTCCATGTGATGTATTGAAAATTTAACTGGTTCATTATAAATGCTGTACAGAGAGCATGTCTTAGAAATGAATCATGAGCAGAATAAAAGCCCAGTTTACTGGAATGACAGAATACAAAACAAGTTTACTGAAATTGATCTCATGTTACTTACAGGCAAACATAGTATTTCTGTATAAAATATTTCTAAACCCATTCTAGCTCACTGAGGAGACTTGCTTTATAGAAACAAAAGGTACTATTTTTTTTTAAAACAGATCCACTTTGTGAGCATGAAGTGAGAACAAACTATCACTCTCTCCAGAGTGAAAACATTTAAGGATTACAGGAAGGATCCTATAAACTGCCATTATTATGTAAGTCCCGTTTTCATCATAGTGTTTTCCTTTATGATGGTATCAAGATCTGTGGGATAATTAAATGTATTGAATGGGGACTTATGCAAACATCATGGGATACTGAGATATTTAAGCCAACTATCATAACTGCTTACTTATCAAGATTAATACTAAGGCTAATATTTATTTATTTATTTGCTTGTTTATTTATTTAGTAAAAAAACACAAACCACCATGATTCCCCAAGTTTCGGGCTCACAAAAAATAAACCAGTAAACAATTCCAAGTACACAAGTGAACCCAAAAACGGCAGACTGCTCCAGTTCTTCAAATCTCTTTATTCACAAAGGTATGAGCACTTTTGCAGGTTATACTACTTCATCAGATACAAACCAGAATAAAAAGGGCAACATTAAATACGCTAACAAACAAGTCACAAGATACATTTCACTTAACTCTAAAAGGGACACAGTCCTGACAATACATAGCATTATGCACACTAACTAAAAGACATAAAATAACTAAAAATGATATATCTAATATGAGTATAAACTCCTTTTAAAACAATAGATACACAAATACTCTATACTAAATATTGCTACTTCATCTGTGTATTGGCACCCTGTCATTCAACCCATGCCCATAGTCACTTATAAACCTGATTATCCATTTGGCTTCCAGTTGTTCAGTAGTATTTCTAATATCACCACATCTGGTACTCTCAAACACTCTACCAATAGCTATAAATTTATTTTTATTTTTATTTTATTTCCAGTTGGATAACTGGGGAAGTCCACTGGGCCCGAGGGCCCATTTTCAGTGGAGGCCCGGGGAGAAAAGCTCCGATCATAAACATATTACACACTTTAAGCTACATATTACAATGAAATTGCACCTTTAAACAATTTACAAATAGGAAAATACAAATTTTTATACAGATTGTATTAATAGTACAGAAAACAAAATATATAGTTTCATTTTAAGTTTGAGATGAATGATACATTTTATGTAAATAGTGAAAGTTAGAGTTGCAAGAAGAAGCATGTAGTCAGAGGGAAGTGAGGATATAAGAGAATTTACATAGAGTTTACAGTGGGGCAGAGATGAAGAAAGTAGAAGGTGGGGGATAAAGAGAGTTAGAAGAAAGAGGGGAAGGAGGGGGGTAATTACAAGGGAAAGTGAAAGGATTTAGGTAGGAAGTTTACAATTACATTTCCAGTTAAGTGAGAGGTGATTATGGAGTAGAGATTTACATTTTTCTGGATTTTTAGTGGATCTTAGCAGGGGAGGGAGAATGTTCATTGCCTTGCTATAGTATAAGAAAATAGAAGGTGGCCAGGGGGACGTTTAGGTTTTTGCACTGTGAGAAGATTTTGGTGGGCTGATCTTAGAGGTCTGAGAGGACCAATCAGAAAATGTTAATTCAAGCACCAAAAGGGAATTGGCTAAGCTTACAATGTCCTCCAAGTGAACCTATGTTGTTAAATAAAAATGTGTGTGTCAAATCTGTCTCCAAGACATGTTTGGAAAGGGCACTATTTTGGTTGCCCTTACTAATATGATACACATGTTCTTTTATGTGATCCAGCAGGGCTCTATCTGTTTTCCCAACATAAAATCTAGCACACACTGTGCAAGAAGCTAAATAAATTATGTGTTCTGAACTACAGGTAGCATATATATTAAATATATATTCTATCTTTTGATCAGGATGTAAAAACATGCTGGTAGTATTTATATACTTGCAAGCAGCACAACTGCCACAGCATAGGTGCCTGAAGCTGTTAAAAACTGGGGGGTGACAGGGGCACTTAGTGAACTAAAAAGGGTAATTTTTTATAGCTATTTGTTATCACAACATAGGTTCACTTGGAGGACATTTTAAGCTTAGCCAATTCCCTTTTGGTGCTTGAATTAACATTTTCTGATTGGTCTTAGCTATCCCATGGCTGATAATTCTATATTAGCCCTCGTGAGAACAACTGTGATCATACCATAGATAATTTGAGGGGGCCAAGTAAGGTATACAGCATTTAGGAACTGTCTCTATCCATTAGTGGCATGATGGGAAATCCTGGAATACATTTTCTATTACCCATCCTTAGATCCAAGTTGCATTTGAATATGGATGGATGAGCTTTGTTTTATTTTTATAGATAGTCTGTTCTGGAACAGTGGTAGCCTCTGTGATATATATCCATCTCTCCATAGCATTCAGTTTAGATAGCTGGACTGAGTATTTCTGATGCCATTTGGCTTGCTGATGTTCACTAGGTCCATCTGTATTATGTTGGAGGATGCTTTGTATGCCAGACATGTCACCTCTAAGCACTTTGTAGGATACCGAGTATAATAATAAATCTTTGAGGTGGTCCATGCAAGACCTATTGTTTAGGACTTGTATCCTTTTAGTAAGGTATCTCTGAAGATATTCCAATTGTTGCATGGGGCTGGACACATGCCAAAGTGGGCATTATACAAAATGATTGACATAATGAGAGCTTTGTAAAGGGGGACAACAACATCTCTAGATATAGTCACAATTAATTTGTTTATAAGCTGTGCAATATAGAAAGGCTTTCTTATGACGCTGGGCACATGTTGGTCAAAAGTTAGGTCACTGTACACATAAGTTCCCAAATGCCAAACAATTGGATCAGTTCTCAGAGGGCATTGTCATGATTTTGACACCAGTTATTATTTGGGACAAAGCTTCCTGCATGATGGTTAAGTCATTTGGGGATTCAATAACTTCTCCTAGCTTGCAGTCATGTCAAACTTACCTGGCCAAAGCTCTTTGGTATTTCCTTTTACTTTTGAGATGTATATGCCAAACAGAAAAAGTCTCAGCACCGAACCTTGGGGGACTTCATTGGTGACTGGTCTCTTCCCCTGTTTTGATCTCCTACATCCTGTGAGTCAAGTTGGCAATGCAGCTGGTGATCTAAGTGTTTGCTCCTACATTATTCATCTTTTGTACTACTCCTGAGTAGGGGATTGTGTCAAAAGGCTTGGCCAGGTCAAGGTAATGTGGTGTGAACTATTTTACCTTCATCCATTGCTTTGGTAACAAGAGTAAAACTTAAAATTTGCCCATGATTTTAAGCCTTTCACACTTTCCTCTGGGCTGTTTTCAAACACATTTTTAGGGCCATGCATACATGTATGCATTCCTTGATTCACCTTCCTGATTGTATTAAATTATATTCATTGTATAATACAGCACACTTGTTAGACTAAAGTTAGAGCCCATTTTAAATTTATTGTTTAAACATTTTTCCAGTAGGCAGTGAAACAAAAATGCATTTACTAATAATGACAAAACTGCCCTATTCAGAAAATTTCCATCATAAAGGTCTAATTCCACACACAACTGCATTTTAAATTTCTTGTTTGAACATTTGTCCAGTAGGCAATGAAGCAAAATGCATGCACCAATAATGACAAAACTACCCTATTCAGAACATTTCCATGATAACAGTCTACTTCTACATACAATATATAAATACAGAATCACAGTAGTGTAAGTCATAGGCATGTTGCACAGATTTGTGAACTTATTTTCAATTGGGGGGACTTGAGACACATTTTAAACATTGTATAATTTTGGAAAGTTGCTTGCATAAAATGTGTTATAACAATGCATTTCTTTACCAAGTCTTGAACCTAAAACTCTGTGCACTACAGTCAGAGCAACATACCACTAAGCAAAACAAGCAGTATCTTGAAAGACAGGAAAACAAACTTAAATGGCTATCATATCATTTAGTGAATTCAGTTCTCACTTCTCACCATAGCTCTCAACCTCTTAGCACAAAAATACAGAACAAAGCCAATAATGGACACATTTCAAATACTAATTTTATAATCTTAGAAAATTGCTAGAATAAAAGGTTTTGTTTTACCACTCCTGAAAACCAGAGGAACAGAACATAAATGTGAGGCACAAATTCACAGGTGATGGTGGCTATGGACTTTAGGGTCTTTTTATCTGTACCCACAGTACAGGGTTTGAGCTTGAGTACCTCTAATCACCAGAAGTATCCTATTGGGGGCATTTTCACACCATCTCACAAACACCCCCCCCCCACACACACACACACACAAACGTACTTCATTCAGATGCCAGCTTACTCACTTTGAAAAGCATTCAGTGTTTCATTCAGATGCCAGTTTACTCACAACCATCTGTTTCCAGACTCCAGTCCTTGCACTCACAGCTAAAAAAAACCCAGAAATACCATCAGATAAGCAGCAGAAACTGTCTGTTTCAGTTCCCGCTCACAAACCCAAAAATGCATGCGTGGCGTGATGATGTCAGCATACAATTTGAGACAGTTGGGAAGTTGTATTGATCTGCAAAAGTAGGGGGGGCTCCCCTCCAGCCTTGTGCCATGGGGAGATTCTCTTATCTGCTGTCTCAATTCTATGAGTTTTAGGGTAGCAGAGATGGTTCTTAAGAGATGTCATCTTTTCATATATAAACCTTGGTTTGGTGTCTAAAATTCCCATAAGACTTTCATCAGTCATTAGAATGTTCCAATGTCTCTCAATGACTCTCTGATAACTAACATTATCACTTGCATAAAACATGGGTATCCTTAACTTCATGTCCTTACCAGAATCTTGTATAACTACTGTCTCAGAACATTGTTTTTAGTTATTTTATGTCTTTTAGTTAGTGTGCATAATGCTATGTATTGTTAGGACTGGGTCCCTTTTAGAGTTAAGTGAAATGTATCATGTGACTTGTTTGAGTATTTAATGGAGCATTTTTTATTCTTCTTTGTATCTGATGAAACAGTACAACCTGCAAAAACGCTCATACCTTTGTGAATAAAGAGATTTAAAGAACTGGAGCAGTCTGCCGTCTTCGGGTTCACTTCTGTACTTGGAATTATTTATTTATTTATTTATTCAATGTTTGCTTACAGGAAAAGTCCAACTGGACCAGAAAGTGCCCATTTTTAGTGGAGGCCTGGGGAGAAAAGCTCCACAATCACAATCTTTCAAAAATCAAGTAATGATATTTTAAATCGGAAAGTATCATGTTACACTACAAAACATAAGAGTAAACAGAAAGTTGTAATGAGAAAAACACAGAACATATGTTTCATAGAGGAAAGCAATGAAAAACAATACCATGAATTGGAGAAAATATATGAGGAAAAACTCAACAGTCATATTATTTGCTACATAGATTAGTAAGGTATGTGCTAAATTAGACCTACAATAATTCTAATAAGATATTTAGGCTCTGAGGCAATTGTCAGTGAAATTGTTTAATGTATTCTGGAAGAGTTAAACTTTTCAGAGAGAAGGTCAATAGCCTGTGTTTGCAGTTATATGTAAACATATATATATCCATATATATCCAACAACTGGACACAATCAGTCAAAAACGAATATGCATTTATATATATATATATATATATATATATATATATATATATATATATATATATATATATATATATATATATATACACATGTGTGTTTGAATGTGTGTGCATGTGTGTATGCGTAGAGGGCCAGGTACATCACTCTGAGGCATACCTCCAGTGATCATTTTCCATTTAGAGGGTTAACCTGTTACTGAGACCATAAATGCACTTCTTGATTCAACTGATTACGTAAAAATCATCAATAGCAATTTATGTCTAGGTACATGAATATATTAAAATGTCATTTCCAAATTTACATAGGCCAAATATATAAAAGAACATGAACAGAGTGTATACATATGTGGAAGTAGGTGAAAGGTCTCAAATACAGCATGAGCAAATCAGAACAAAGTTATTAATATAGCAATAACCCATGCCTGGGTGTGGGTAATGCTGGATTTACCCACAGTTGGTGTGGTTTGGTCCCGAGGGCGAAAAACCATGCCAACTGTGGGTAAATCCAGCATTACCCACACCCAGAAGTGGGTTATTGCTATTATACAATGACATTATTTAAGAAAAAAATAATTACTTTTCTTAAATAATGGCATTGTATAATGCCTCCTTGCTGCCCTTCCGCAGCTGTCTGGTATTCCGCGGCAGTTCTGATGTACTGCGCATGCGTATGCCTATGCAGTACATCAGAGCTGTGGGCAAAAGCAATGGAGAAAGTAAGATCTCCGTTGCTTTTTACTGTTTCGCTATGTTAAATGGGTTTAACATAGTGAGACAGCTTTAAAATAAGCAACGGAGATCTCAGTTGCTTTTTTTAAACCTGTGTTGCTATGTTAAACTCCTTTAATATAGCGAGACAGTGATTTAAAAAAGACTTATACTAATGGAAAAAGTCCAGGTGACCGGACTTTTTCCATTAGTATAAGTCTATTTACAACATGCACGCTGGCCAATCAGCGTACACATTTTGGAATATTAATGGGGGGGGGGGGTCATGGTATAATAAGGAATTCCAAACCTCCCACACCGACTACCATCAGTACAGATTGCTTCCAATTAAGAGTATGTCCCACACATATCTAAAGAATACTAAAATCATTGCAAAGCTCAACAAGCTCTACCAATCCCTACTAAGAAAAATCATAAGTAGTGGGGACATACACCCCAACCCAGATCCAATCACAAAATGCACCCCTAACCCCAACCTAGCCAACACCCTACTCCATAGACCAAAAAAAAAATGCTCTGCTCATTCTCAACTTAAATATGAGAAGTATCCTTAACAAAGTTCATGACCTACATGCCCTACTAGCTTTATACAAACCAGACATAATCCTACTGACCGAGCCCTGGCTAAAGCCCGAAATTCACAATAACGAAATTGCAGCTCCTGGGTATAATATCTAGCAGAAGGACAGACTAAGTAGAAGGGGAGGGTGGGTAGCTATAATGTACAAAAGCCACCGTAATCTTGAACAACTAGAAATTACCTTCGCAGATAACAAAAATCTCAAACTAATTCTTGCCAAGTTTAAATTGAACCCCAATAAACATATCAATATCATCGGAGTCTACATACCCCCTGGAAATAACATTACAATTATGGAAAGCCTACTAGAATGGGTCTCAGTCTCCCTACCTCAAGAAAACATCATATTAGGTGACTTTAACATAGACTGGCTCAACAGTTCGAGACAAAATCCAGTCACCCACATTAACCTCCATGGGTTTACCCAAGTCATTACATCTCCCACTAGAAACGATACAAGGACCAAACACCAGTCCATACTGGACTTACATCCCATCCATCCATCCATCCATCCATCCATCCATCCATCCATCCATCCCAAGCAGTCTTCCAGACATTCTCAGTGACCACCAACCAACATATCTATTGAGAAACAAAATTCTTCACATATGTCAAGTCACACATAAAGTAGTCAGGAACAAAAATAACTTTAACCCTAATGCCTTTAACAATGACCTAAATAGTTGCAACTGAACCCCTTTAAAATATCAACCACTTGATGAGGCAGTGCACCACTTCAACTCAACCTTACTAAACATACTGAACCAGCATGCTTCCCCTCGAACCACCAGGATAAAAGCCAAACATGCGACCTGGTTAACTAAAGCCACCAAAACTATTCTCAAAGAAAGGAACAAAGCATGGGAACAATTTCATAAAAACAAAACCCAAATAGAAAAACAAAAATACTTAGAACTGCGCAACAAAGCCAAAAAATGCATCAAAATAGACAAAACTACCTACTACCAACACCTTCAAGAAAAGCATGCTAGAAACCCCCAAAAATTCTGGGTTGCAATCAACTTTGTACTACAGCCTGGAAAAACTACTACCCCCATACCCAAAACAGGGAACAACAATGACAATATCCCCACACAGTTTAAAAAAATACTTTACTGAGACAATCCAATCCCTAGCTAATAACCAAACAAACTCCACTCAACCAACCCACCAACCACTATGGAAACGCAATCTTGCAGCTCCCACTTTATCTTCCAATCAGTATCCATAAAAAACATCCAAACACTCCTCCAAAAACTCAAGCCCACCACCCTGGCTGCAGACAGCCTACCCACAGAGTACCTCCAAATAACAGCAACAGCTATAGCTTATCTGGTTTCTATTCTCATCAACAGATCTATTACAGAGTGCAAACTACCCCAACTATGAAAAATCTCGCACACATACCTCTCAACTGTACAGATTTTTGCAGAATGTCCAGATTTTTGCCTCATATTTTTGGTTTGTTCCTCATAAAATTTGTGGTTTTCTGGCACGTCACTGAGGAATGAAGTCACTAAATTATGACAGACATCTGAGTTTTAGACTTTGTATTCTTCAGAAAATTAATGCTAACATAAATTTTTGTTATTTTAACAACTTTCTAAGTTTATAGGAGCAATATTTAAAATATGTCCCTATTGTTGGGCCTTTGTCCACCATTATTTTTGGCTTTGTCCAGATTTCTTGTGACTGGAGGTTGTGAG
Source organism: Protopterus annectens (assembly GCF_019279795.1). Classification (NCBI taxonomy): domain Eukaryota; kingdom Metazoa; phylum Chordata; order Ceratodontiformes; family Protopteridae; genus Protopterus; species Protopterus annectens. The sequence goes on from NC_056732.1 coordinate 677,496,277, forward strand.
GTATGCATAATACCATTACACAAAGGAGGTAACTCCTTTGAACTAAATAACTACCGGCCTATAGCTATCTTATCTCCCATATCCAAAATCCTTGAAAGGGTCATACACACTCAACTTATGAAGTACCTCCTAGAATACAAATTGCTATCTCAAAACCAGGATGGCTTTAGGCCCTTCCACTGCACTTATATCATTCACTAATGCCATTAATTACCACAGAAATAATGGAAAACTCATCTCAGACATATTTTTAGACCTATCCAAGCCTTTCAATATGGTTAATCACAATAGACTTCTCACCTTAAACCTTAGTTCCTTCACCATCACATGGATGAAAAGCTATCTATCAGGTTGGCACCAGCAAGTAAAATGGCTAAACCAACTATCTCCCCCTCCTACCTGCATCATTAGAAGTCCCTCAAGGGTCCATACTAGGACCATTGCTCTTCACACTATTCACCAATCAACTCCCATCCTTCACCTCCCAGTGCCTCAGTTATTCAATACTCAGATGATACCACAATCGTATGTACTGCCCTTACTTTAGACCATCTCCAATCACTAATACAAGAATCCTTCTCTCAAACAGAAACCTGGTTCACTAACCAACAGCTTTTTCTTAACCCAAATAAAACAAAATTGCTGCTATTTTCCTCTCATAGAACCCCCCACAATAGATAACTTTACAATAACCTCTAATAACAAAACTGTAATCACCCTAACTACCCACACCAAACTCTTAGGCATTGAAATAGATAGCAACCTAAGATTTGACCTGCACACTGCCCAAACTATGAAGAAAGTCCTCAAAAAGCTCGGCCTACTCTATCATAACAAACAATTTCTCACAAACCAATCCAGAAGCACTATAGCCAGGACACATCTGCTATCTACCCTTCTCTACACATCCTCAGTCCTAACCAACCTTCATAAATCCGACCTAAACAAACTAGAATCCTGCTACAATAAGATAGCTAGATTCACTACAGCATCTTCATATAGGACACATCATTGCACCTCCCTCAAAAAGCTAAACCGGTTAGAACTCACTCTATTACTCCTACTCAATCAACTCACACTAGCACATAAGCTTTACTACTACCCAAACAAAATCCCTACCCTTCAACATCTCATACAACCTCACACCACAACAAGAGCCTTGAGATCTAGCACCCTTAATCTTCTAGAGGTCAACAAATATAAAAATGAAGCAGGGAAATCTCTCTTTAGTTACCACATCTCCATACTCTGGAACTCACTAGCAGCCATGTTTACATCCAACACCTCCAATGCACAATTCAACAAACTCCTAAAAACCCACCTTACAAACAACTGGCTATGCTCATGTAACACCCCTGGGTAAAGACAAGTATACAAGCAACAATTATACCCATAAACCTAATTTTCCTACCAAGTTTCTAACTCCAATACGACCTTGTGAAAGAAAAGCTGCAAATATTGTATCCAAACATTCTAAACATTTGAATGTACAAAATTCAAGTCTGGTACATACCACAATTGTACTAGAAATGTGTTATTCTCTGTATTGTACATAGTCACTGGTTTGTAGTAGTATCATAAATAGTTACTAGTCTGTATTAGTATGGTAGAGTATTGTACGTATATAGAGCTTTTCTGCCCCGGGCCTCCGCTGAAAATGGACATGTGTCCAGCCGGAGTTTCCCGGTCCACAAATGTAAAATTAAAAAAATAAATAAATAAATAAATAATTTAGAAGACTAAAACTAATACTGAGAATTACCTAGACATCTACTAATAAATTTGTGTTATAATTTGTCTTTGTTTTCCTCTTCTAACTTACATCTTTGGTGTTGTTCACTCGCTGGAAATTGTGACTTTTTTTCAGTTATTTGAGAAAACTAGAAATTACTTCATGTTTATCCAATGATAAATAAAAATGTGCTTGGCAAACCTGAATGAAGTATGTGTCTTCTCGAACTTAATTGTATATATAGGTCTGCAATTGCAGGACAACATACATATTTGCTGATATCATAAGGCCCAAACATATTGGAAGTTCTAAACCATGACGAATACAAGTCTAAGATGACATCTCTCCACAAATTAGCATAAGCATTTCAGAAAGCAGTGGAATAGAAATCAAACCAGAAGTGGATGAAAAAACTGGTGGCAACAAAAACTGCCAAAAAATTAATGTTATATATATATATATATATATATATATATATATATATATATATATATATATATAGATGTGTGTGTGTGCGCGTGCGCACGTGTGTATGTGTGTAAAGAATAGAAACAGAAAAATAAAACATGAAAATCCACAATTACAGTGGCAGTTACAAAAAGCTGCTGGAACAACCATATGTTGATTAAATTTTGGCACATGTATGGTTAAGAAGAGTTGAAGCTTAACTAAACAATGACAAGTTAATAACTGTAGCTGAGAATAGTAGATTATGTATTTATTGGTTTACAAAGACTACAGAAATGGGGAGGTTCAGACTGAGGACCTGTAGTACAGAAAAGGAATCAGTTGTACATCTTGTTTCTAGTTCTGATGTACTCATTACTGAGGATCTGTACATCGAAAGGTACAATAATGTGACAAGACTGCTACATCAGGGATTGTGCAAACATAACATTCAGGCAGATAAAAGCATTTAAAACATGAACTGAAAAGACTTTCTAAAACTGAAGAAGCACTGATCACAGGAAATCATCCATTACAAGTATTAAAGTATAATCAAGAACAATAGATACTGTACAAGAAGAGCGTCATCATCATCATTAACCAGTTTTGATAAAGGCGTTGGGGGATCACATCCACTGTCTCCACTTCCTTCATTCACTTCTCCTACTTTCTTCTTCAACAGTTTTGCATGACTACACTGATCTTTTATCATGCAATTCATCCACCTCTTGGCTGGATGTCCTCATTTTCAAATGTCTTTTTCCTGTCTTACCCATATCTTCTTCAACAACTTGTCTTCAGCTTTACTGCACATATGAACAAACTACTATAATCTGTTCTCCCAGACCTTTTCTGCAAGTGGTGCTACCTCAACGTCTTTACTGATGTCTTAATTTATTCTTCTGTCCTACAGTGTGCGTATTGCCACCCATCTCAGGTACTTCACCATCAGCTCAAGCTTTTTAACTGTTTTCCCATCATTGCCTGGGTTTCTGTATTACACAGAAGCTCTGGTTGTGCCACCCTTTTTGGTGCTTTACTTTTCATCTTCTTTGTCAGTTTTCTGTCACACACTATTGGCTACAGCAGCTCTAATTCTAACTTTTTCCTCAGACATCCATTCTCATCAATGGCCCATCTCTGGGACTTGAAACCATTAACCTGTTTCTGTATTTTCCTTTATAGATTCATAGATTCATAGATTCTTACTAAGCTAACTGCCCTTGCGAGCCATTTTAAGCTTAGCCAATTATCCCTTGTGAGACTCAAACCCTGCATCTTGTGTTTGTAAGGCAAACACCTTAACCATTAGGCCACCCTCCCAACCCTTCTATCTCAATTCTCATCTTCTGATTTCTACCATTTGCCCCCATGATAACAATCTTGTCTGCACTCAGTTTCATCCTGTGTGCCTTCAGTTTTGCATTCAAGTCCTCTGTTATTTGCTGAGGTTCCTATTCAGAGTCTGCTTGTAGTACATTGTGCTGCTTTTGTTGATCTGTCCCCCATGGGCTGTTTGCTATTACAGTTCACCACTATGAACAGCAGTAACTTTGAAGCCAAACCCTGATGCACAACTACTCCCACTTGTAACTCCTCTGTGAGTCCAAACCTGTGTCATCAGGTCCTTGTACATAATTTGCACTAATTTTATCCATATTTCTAAAACTTTGAAACATGTCAGGAATGCTCACATCTTCTTTCATTTGATCTTGTCAAATCTTTTCTCCAAATCTATGAACATCCAGCTGGACTTTTTCCTAAACTCCAGCTTTTTCTCCACTGTCTGTCTCACTGTAAATATCAGATTGCGTGTGCTGTATTCTGATCTGAATCTGAACTGATTGTCTCAAATTTTGCTTTCACTACTTTGTATTTTGGTGTCTTTATCCTTCATGCAGCATGACAGGAGTTTGATATCCCTGTACTGCAGACAGTTGTGAATGACTCCTTTGTTCCTGTACACTGACACTTGAAAGTGCATTCTGTAGTTGCCTGGGGCATGCCTTTCTCATCATTCTAAGATGTAGAAGGCAAGAAAGAGACAAAAGTGGCAGTACACATTCAAATAGCTATACCAAGTGATTATAGTATCGTTGCTAGTGAGAGACATAAAGTCATAAAATACCATAATCAGAATCCACCCCTTTTTACCATTTTGGGCATGAGTTTGAGGTGTCACATCAGCAGTAACCATCACGTAGAACCAATGTTCATACTGCTGGTTGGTTAGCAGAAACTACAGCAAAGCAGAACAAATGACACAGCTACTCCCAACAGTAGTAGGAGCAAAAGGACTAAAAAAAAAAATTGGGGTAAAGTTAAGTTTGCTGCTGATGCAGGTAACTCAGTATGAACTGTAGAAGCTAGCAATTGTGGGTGCATCATGATTAGTAAGAAGAACATTTTTCGCAGAATCAAAGACAAGACAATACTAATTTCATGAATTTTAATCATACCCATTTTCTGTGATGGTATTAGAAACCCAAAACAATTAGAGAAATTAAAAAAGGAGACACCAGTGTTATAAGAAGTCCTACAGCAATGGCTCACTAACACAGGTATAGTAGCTTACAGTTATGGCTATTTATGATTTAGATTCAAGGAAACTTGAGTTGTATATCAGTATTTTCAAGTATGTGGAAAATTAGGGTAATGTGATGGACAGTAGTCTTAAAACATTTGCCTACAATACTAGTTAGACTAACACATTTGTTTTCATGTGCATCAAGTTTATTGTGTTCCTTGCATAGTGAGACATCCATGGACTGCTACTTTCACAGCATGGCATGTCCTTATTTATATAATCATTGAGTAGGCTATGTACAGCTTACTAAAATGAGTATTTCAGTTCAAAATATATTACTCTGGGTAATGTTAATGCCTACATTAGCATTCCCTTTCACCACTATGAAATGTTGGCATATCACAGAATTAGGGACAACTTCACAGTCAGTGTTGGAAGCATTAATAAAGTATTTATAGTGCAGACTCATCTGAAACTGAAAAAATAGTCAAGCTTATCAAGAATATCATAAACTACAAAAAAACATTGGTCATTATAAGATAGGTGACAAATCAGATCAGGTGTTTTTTTTTTTATTAATACATTTGAAGAAATTGCTTTATTGCCCACTGCAAAGATCAGGAATATTTTATATTTAGATACTGGGTGAGGACCTATTTAGGAGTTTGGTGAGATGGGCATGCTTGTATTAGTTTTTAATGGTAATGTTCATAAATCCTCAGAAATGTCCTTAATTTTATTTTATTTATTTTATTTTACATTTGTTGACCGGGCTAGTCTAACTGGATATATGTCCATTTTCAGTAGAGGCCCGGGGAGAAAAGCTCCACATAAAATATACAGCACATTAATAATTCATTTTCAAGACATTAAACTTCAGTTAAAGATACTAGTCATACAAAACATGTGCTACAAAGTAAATAAGCATATGTGATATAAGACAGTAGGAAAAAAATAAGATATCCCATAATTTTTTATTGTGTACCCCCCCTCAGCAAATCACTGTGGGAAGGAAGTATTTAGCAGGATGAGGAGATTCCAGAATAAAGTTATAAGTAAGGAGAAGCAGGAGAGAGTAGTTTACAGAGAAGAGAGTTGGGAGAAAATTGGTTGAGGGGTAGATTCTCAGAGTGACAGGGGAGAAGTTCAATTGTATATCTTGGGAAGAATAAGTCTGTCCTAGAGATAGTGGACTTTAAGAAAAAAGCTGAATAGAGGTGGAAAAGCAAAGGAAGAAATAGATAATAAATAATATTGCCCAACAGAGAAGTTACAAAAAATATGTACTCAAATTTTGTTGAAGAATTTTCTGTTTTAAGAATTTGGCAAAGTGCAATACATATGTTAGTTATTGATAAGAATGTTTGATAAGCAGTCTAACATACTTCATGTTATATATTAAGTCTTTGATCAGGCTTAAAATGTCCCACAAGGGCAGTTAGCCTAGTACTAATCTATAAACCTAGAAGAGGGTTTCCCTTTGTATTTGTCCAGTTTTGTTTTTAACTGCTGGGAAAAATGACATATAATTAGCACCAACAAGTCTCTATAGGAAGAGCTGCAATATATTTCTTCCAGATCTATCTCACTTACTTTCATAGCCCCATGAATAGAAAACTTTAGAAAACTTCTTCCACTATAGGCATGTGTAAGAGATGCTGTAATACATGACTAAATTGCATTCATGATCAGAATATTCCAACAGTAGAAAATATTTTACACCAGAAATTTCATCCTCACAATTAACTAGCAATACATCTAAGAAAGTAGACCATAAGGAAGAAGCATTTACTATTTGCTGTATATTGTGTCTACTGATATAAACAAATAATATGTTATCATAGATACTATATATGATAAATGATTCATGGTTAGCACTGAGAGAATTAAAGCCATCATCATAGAAAGGCCCTAAAGCTCATTTCTGAATTGTCTTTGTCCTTCATGGCTGGTATTAGGTCTTCCTTGCTAGATGCTAATGAGACAGTCTGAGGCACAGGTATATGTTAATTAGCCTTGTGCTTTCTCCCTGAAACTTCCTCTGGGATGACATCTATGCAGTGAGTGACCTATGGAATCACTCTGCCTTGTAGATTAGCACAGTCACTGCTTGCACATTGTGGAGGTGAACAGAGCCAAAAGGCCATGTTCATCCATCGCATTAAAGTTAAGTGCTGGGGAGTTTAATAGTAAGATAGAGGTAGGAGGTGTATGGGTGCAAGTGGGTGTTCAGGTGTCAGTGTTATTATGGGTATGTGTTGTGTCTGCTTAGTAGGGAAATTAGGAGGTATGTTAAGCAGGTGTGTGTGTGGTGGGGGGAGGGTCTGTGTGGGTTGGGGTGGCTGTCTTACATTCACACACCCCAACACTAAACTGTAGATTCTGTAACATTGGGTGGGGGGAACCACTAGCCACCAGAGATAACTCTTGAAACAAGTGACTGACTGCCATATAATGGAAAACTAGACACCAGGGCTAATCAAGATGTTGTGCCTTAATGGTACACAATTAAAAAATATGTTGTGGACCACTAGACAACAGAGATAAGTAGCAGGCCTTAAAAGGTACTAAATGGAATTCAAATCCTGTAGCCTGTCAGCAAGGATATTAATCTTCTGCACCACCCCTATATATAAGGAATTGACTTTAAAAATAATGACTAAAAAAAGAAAAAAATATGAAAAGTGCAAAATGGGGTGGGGTGGGGTTAGAACATGAACTCGCCACAAGAACCACCAGCATTAGTGTGCCATCTTTTTTTAAATATATATTGGGGTTCTTCGGTATTATGCAATGCCTGTAACATTTTGTCATGTATCGGGAAGATGAACAAGAAATATTAAGCATACACCTCATCCTCTCAGGAAAACAGCTTGTGCCATAGCTTCCAATTAATGAAGGATAAGAAGTGTCAAACTGAAATGTCTGTCATTAAGAACTGATTGCAATCTTCTGTGAAATGCCAGGGCATGGGGAAAAGATATTCTAGACATTCTGGCAACTAGACCTGTATGACATATATGGTGTGTATGCGTGTTTGCATTTTACTGTGTGCTTTTTGTGGAAGAGTGACTCAAGGGGCAGTGGTGTCTGTGTCAAAACAATGAAGCCAACTGCTTCAGGAAGTACTGATCTGCATTCTGCAGTATTTAAGTGTGACTCACAGACATGCAAATTAGTCAATAATGGGGGTTTTCCACATTGCAGTTAATGTATTTATGAATTGCCAAATACTGCAATGCAAAACCAAGCCTTTTTACCAGGGTCCTTATGAGATACCTAGATAATGAATCCTCAACTTGATCTTAAAAATTGAAATTTATTTAGGTTAACACTTATGTGAATAATTATCAAAAAAATATGTATTGGATAGGTATTGCTCCTTGAGGGATATAACAATCTTCTTCTTCTTTTGGCTTTTCCTGGTTAGGGGTCACCACAGTGGATCACCTGACTGCTCATGATTGGCAGTGGAGTTTTACAGTGTCAAGTTGCCAGCCTGGTGCCCAGCCTTCCAGAGAAGGCACACACACATGCATGCCCTCCCACCTAGGGCCAATTTAGGGTGTCAAATCCACCAACAGCATGTCTTTGAGATGTGGGAGAAAACCGGAACACCCAGAGGAAATGCACACAACTACAGGGAGAACATGCAGACTCTGCACAGAAGGCACCCCAGCTGAGGATTGAACCAGAGAGCCTCTAGCTGTGAGGTGGCAATGCTAACCACTCCACCACCATGGCCACCCCTTGAGAGATATAACAATATATTTTAATATTGTCTCTGTTTAAGTACATTACTCTTAACATGGTGCTATCACTGTTATTTGCTTACCTGTGTATGGTCTTGAGCATAGAGTCTTGAATTAATAGAATCTCATTTCCCTAAATAAACTAGGTTTTTAGGTTGTTAGTATTCTTTCTAGGGCTTAATCTTATTACAAATTTTAGAGTCGGATATTACCACCTAGTGCTTTTTCTCTTTTGATGGCAGTTGTGTCATGGGTGAATTGTTAAAAAGAAATTATTAAATATTTGTAACAACTTTGAAGCAAAAAAGAAAGAATAAAAACAAGCAAATAGTGGTATGATATAAGAAATTTCTTAGACACATTTTGGTAGAACTAGTGATCATAGGATTGGGACAGCATTTTGGGTAGGAAGTTTCACATCATATATTACATGGGACTGCAGTGAATGCTTAGTGTTCCAGTTTCTAACTGTGATTTTCACTATTGCTGGTGGTTTCCTTCATTGTTCTGTCAGACGGATGATTTTTTTTTATTAGTTTTTGCTACTGCTTAGTCCTTGGGACTGTTGTTTTTCTTAGTTGATGTGTCTTTCCTGTGGATGGCTGGCCTGAACCACGACCCACTTTTGGAGATGTCTGTTCATCCTACACCTGGTACGTCTGATTTTCAAGAAACCAACCTGCTTTCCATGTTGGTGTGCACTATGAAAGACATGCAAAAGACTCTTGAAACTTTGATGGCAAGTAATTTTAGAATGACTGGTTTAAGTAAACTGTCTTCACTTAGTTCAGAAGATGAAAGTGTGGGGACTGTAACTGATAAGACTGCTTCAGTACTTCACTCTGAGAACAACAATATTGTGTTTAGTGACATTACTGCAGTATTAAACTATGATTCAGACCCACAATTTACCTTTAACCACAATTACCACAATTTAGCTTTAACTTCTGCTATGTTTAATGGCAGGGATGTAGAGGTGGAAAAAGATGCTAAAAGACTTTTATCTTTGTTGGAAAAACTGCTAAAAAAGTACAGAGTTTTGGTTGTTGAGACTAAGTACTTTGATAAATGCATACAAGTGGGAGTAGTACCTAAGGGTTTGTATTTTTTTAAATGCCCTAATGGTGTACTTCCAAGTGAGTCCTTCTTTTCTGAATTGGTGTAATTTTTTTCTAAAACAGGGCTTGACTTCTTAAAATTGCTTGTTGGTCACAATAAGAAACGAACTGAGGAGGTACACAATGATATTATTAAGACAGAAGCTTCTTTGCAGAAGCTTATAAGAAATATACCCTGTTTAAACAAAGACTACTCTGCTTTGTTTAATTTGAGCAGGGTTTAATACAGAGAAAGCTAAAGAAGTTACAACGAGACATTGATGCATATTCCAACAATACTGCTTTTTCCCATTTCTCTGATGTTAAAAAGACTATTGGCCCCTTTAAGACACAGAACCAACTTAGGGGTCACTATAGAAACCAAGGAGCTTCTAGTCTTCTTCCTACTTCCTTTAGTGACGTTATTAACTGAATTCTGACTGTTCCACAAGTGAATCGGCTGGTGTTATTCCTGCTGAGAATGTATTAGATATGAATGATATGTCTGATAATTCTGGTGATGAGCAGGATGAAATTAATGGTTCTGGTCAGATTCCAGTTAATGCAGGGCGAGTCCCTTTAGAGACGAGACCTGTTTTATGTCAGAACGAGACGGTCAACGTGTCAACAAGAAATACTTCCACAAGGAACAAGAAAAAGTAACTGCTTTTACTGAACATTCTAATACTGACTTTTTAAATGAAAAAAAATTATAATCTGTCTTGTTATTCGTTTACTTCTGATCAGTTATTTGTTTTAGGGCTTGGTTTTAACTTTGTGCCTAGCAAAAGGATGAATTTAGGACACACATTGTTGGATTTAAAAATGTTTTGTCGTAAACTAAACTTGTTATATTTTTTCTAGCATGGAGTTTAATAAATGTCTGTTTGCCAAACCAACTACCATTACTCCCCCTTTAACTAACACTTTACGTGTTTTTGAAAATTGTTGCACTGAAGACATTAGACAACTTGTTCACACTAAGGTAGATTATGTGCTTTATAATCTTACTAGAGCTCAAAGAACAGCCTTAAAAGAACTGAGGTCTTTAAGCCACCTTCGGTTTATGAAAGCTGATAAGGGTAGGGGGGGCTTCTAATTCTTGAACAAGATAAATATGTCAACTCTATGGAAAATATGCTAAGTATTGTGACTGAATATGCATTAGTTAGTCAACAGCTGGTTTTTAAGGCATCTCACAGTATACATTCTATTTTATATGATCTGTGGGTCAATGGGTATATTACTAATGACATGTATGATTTTATGTTAGTTGAACATCCACTTTTGGGGACCATGATTGGTATCCCCAAAATTCACAAAAATCTTGAAATCCCTCCATTTAGACCCATAGTATCTTCACCTAATTCAGTCACAGAAGGTATTTTTTTAGTAGTTGACTACATGTTAAATCCGCTAGTCCAAAAATTAGGTTAATTTATTAAGGACTCATGGCATTTTTTTTTTAATTTGATTAGGACTTTAAGTTCTGGATATTCCTTTGATTCTAAGAAGAACATTTTATTTTACAGTGGATGTCCAATCATTTATGAGCATCCCCCATGATCAATGGGTTGATTTTATTAGACAGTTCTTGGGAAATGTAGCCCACCTTCATTCTGACAGCATATTTGTTTTATGCACCTTAATAGAAGTAGTGCTTAATAACAATTATTTTCTATTTAACAAGAAAATTTACAAGCAGCTAAGAGGGGTAGCTATGGGGTCCGCTGCGGCCCCGGCTTATGCCAATCTAGTTCTTAGGTGGTGGGAGGATAGTGTTCTCAGACTTATTACAGAGCAATACCATTTAGTTTTTTATGGCAGATATGTGGATGATTTGTTTTTTATCTTGGAAGGAGGTATAGACCAGGTTCATTCTTTTTGTGATAGTATTAATAATTTCAGTGATTTTTTTAAAAATTTGTATTGGGGAATGCTGGGCTATCAGTGCATTTTTTGGATGTTACCCTGGCTTGGGATACTTCTAATAATTGTTTCACAAGTGGAATACATAGGAAGGAGACTTTTGTTAATAGTTATTTGCATTATTTGAGCAACTATCCTGTTTTTATGAAAAATAATATACCGAAGGGTCAGTTTATTTGTGCTTCATGAATGATTTCTGAAGAAGCTGATTTTGAATCAGAAGTCAGCTTTATACAGAATATGTTTTTGATTAGAGGTTACTCCTCAGAGATTTACTTGGCAAACTAACTAATGAAATTAGAACAAGAAGGGCTACTGATTTTCCACCGATTTTGAAAAATGGTTTTACTACTATTACAAATAAGCCACATGGAGTCACAGGTGTTAATAATTTAAGTTCTAACAACATTAACACAAATACTTTTGGTACTTCTTGTATTTTGGATATGTCTGTTGATGCATTTAACATCAGGTCTATTATTACTAGAAACTGGAACACCTTATGTGGAAATAGCGAATTAATACAAGTTGTAGGTGATAAACCTAATCTTGTATATAAAAAAAACTGACTGTTTAAAAAAAATATTTACAATTTGACTCCATATATAAAAGTACCCCTAACAACAGCAGACGCTGTAAGGGGATGTATAAATGTGGTTTTTGTTCTTCATGTCATTTTATTTTAGAGGGACCTTATATTGGTCTACCCTGTTTGAACAGGACACTTTCCATTGATGGTGTGTACAATTGCAATACTAGTGGCATAGTCCATCTTGCTGTTTGTTCTGTGTGCAATTAATTTTATGTAGGTATGTCCACACAACCACTTAGTAAAAGAATTAAAGAGCACTATTTTTGTATTAGAACTAAGAATATCAACAATGGTCTATTTAAACATTCCATTACATGTAGTGGTTTTAAAAAAGTTTCTGTTTGCTGTTTTGGAACATGTAGTTAGAAATATAAGGGGGGTCCTATAAGGACCAACTGGAACAAAGAGAAACTATGTGGCAGCTCAGGTTAGGGGCTGACAAAAAACCTGGTATTAATGACTCAGTGAATATTAAATGTTTTCTGAAGAATAGAAGACTGAAGATTTTAAAATGAACTGTCTAGGTTATGTTATTAGATGTGTGCCTTTAAATGACTGTATTCCTTTTGCTAGTGCACTTTAAGTAATTGATTTTTTTATTAGGTAATTATTTTGGTTTGCTATATAAGGGGATGTTGCTGTGTGCATTTTATTTCATTCTGAAGAAGTCTTTTGAGATGAAAGCGATATTAAACTGTGTTTTTCGCTTTTGCTGGTGGTTTCCTTCATTGCTCGGTCAGACTGGTGGTTTGTTTTTTTTTTGTTTTTGCTGCTGCTTCATCCTTGGGACTGTTGTTTTTTTTTTTTTTTTTTTATTAGTAGGCACTATGCTGACTGCAAGTACTGTAGACGTATTTATAGCATTCGGATAACTAACAAGTTCTATGGGTTAACCAAGTTTCATCACCCTTCAGCACTCATATAGGGTCCTCTAGAGCATGAGGTACAGTAGTCATGCTGACTGAGATAATGTTTTCATCCTCTTCTAGATTGCAAGTAATGGCACATATTGGCTAATTGCTTTTGGTGCTTCACTATCTGCTCCATCAAGCAGTTGGCTGAATTCTACCTTTAAGATGCTGCTGTATCACCCATAAAGAAAATCTGATTACTGACTTAAGCATTTGATTGATCTGGTATGAGGAACATGGGTGTACAATATGCATATGCTTCCACTCTCATTGGCACATCTGTCAACATGGTACTTCTCCAAAAAATTACTCAGGAAGCCTTACCAGCCACGGAAACATGGCTTTGTAACTGACAACTCATGCTCTAACCCAGAAAAGACCATACTACTACTTTCTTCCCCAAATTTATCTCTCTCATGAAAAAACTAAATATTAAGTTCTCTTTCTTGATAATACAACCATTGAAGTCACTTTTCATAGCAAACTATTAGGGGTGATAGTGGATAATAATCCTACATGCAACCTCCATATACAAAATTCCATAAGAAAAACTCATGAAAAACTAGGAATGCTTTACAGAACCAAAATCCTTCTCACTAATACAAGTAAAACTACACTTGCCACTACTTATCTCCTCCCCACTCTTTATTACAGTGCTACCATCCTTACTATCCTCCAGGCTTCACTAAAATTAAAACTTGAGCAATGCTATAACAAACTTGCTAAATTTGTAGCACATACACCTTTCAGAACCCACCACTGTATAGCACTGAAAAGCCTAAATTGGATAGAACTGCCACATCAACTAACATATACACACCTTTTTACAGCCTATAAAATTATCCAGCGTCAATCTGCCTATCCAGCACTAAAAAATATTCAACATATCTATGTTCACAGTTGGTCACTATGATCCACTGAACTAAAACTCCCATCTGTCTACACACCTAGCAAATCTGCTGGGCATGGTCTGTTCTCATACAAGTTGCTAAGGCCTTGAACTTCTTACCTGTATCAGGTCTATACCCTCCCTCCCTCCCTCTCTCCCTCCCTCCCATCTTTCAAAACCACTCTGAAAGACTTCCTTCTAAAATCTGTCTCTCTTTTTGCTCAAAACCAGGATAAGCTATATCCCTAAATGTGAACAAGCACATTTTCATTCCTTATACCTCCTTACTCTCCCTTCTTCACTTATTTTCTTACTGTTATCTTATTCTCTTTCCTGACTTTCTCTCTAAATATACCATAAGCCTGTTTTTTTCCCTTACTCCATATTGCAATTCCTATTTGTGTTAGACTAATTTACCATTAATTTCTCTACAAGCTATCTAAAATTTCTCTAAATATTAAATGATTGTCGTATGCCTTGTATCGATCCTTAACCAATGTTTTTATATTATGTCTAATTTGTTATAATTATTTAAACTGCAGATTTATTTTTTGTTTTTTGAAGATTGTAAAATTATTGTTCTTAAAATATTTTGTAATAATTTGAAGCTTTTCTCCAGGACCTCTGCTGAAAATGGGCTTCAACCAAGTTGGACTTCCTTGGTAATCAAATGTCAATCAGTCAATCAATCAATCAATAAATAAAATGCTTTTCCTTGGGGAAGGTGTTGGATAAGGACAATAAAATGCCATAGTCCCCTGGAGCAGGGGTAGGACCACAAAGGACAGCCAGAGGTAGGCATTCAATCTCCAGTCAACAAATCTGTTAGTCCTCTTTATGGATGCATGTGAGCATATGCTCACACAAGGATGATATGGTGTCTGCTGCTGTGACAATGGTCAGTTGTTCCCCCACAAAGAAGTGGGGCTTATGGCCATAGATGATGTACCTTCATTGCCAGGATGTGAAAAAGGCCACACATTACTACTGAGGCTGCCTAAATGAAAGGTTCCACCTGCCAGATCTTGCTCACACTATGCAATTCTCCAGATCGGTACACAGATGGGTTTGCCTGAGTGAAGTTGGAGTGATTATCAGGAAGCAGACTAACAAAAAAAAAAGTATATATGAAAAAAGCGAGTACAGACTTTGTGGAGCTCATAAATTAAGTCATGTCTGGAGTCTGACTAACAAGGCATTTGAACATGAAATTTAGAGTGCACACAAATCATAATATATGGCTTAAATTATCTAGCTGCAGGGGGTTTACAATATTTGTTGTAATTTCTGGCACTGCAATTCCTAGCTGTAGTGATTAATGACCTTACTGCTTTGCACTTCTGTCTTATCTTGCCTAACAAAGAAAACATTTTTCAAATCCATAAACAAATAATGTGACATGTCAGAGTATGCTATAGCTAAAACAGGTTGATCAGGGGAAACAGAGAATGCATATGATCCAGTGACCACTAATGGACATCTAATCCTCGATCTTCTTAAGAGTCTACACATCAGTAGTAAAGTACCTTTTTCTCAGAACTCAAGCATTTTTAGAATTAGACATAATCCAACAGATATATGTCTGAGACTGCAAACTATTCTGCTATGAATTTGACATTTTAGATTGCATTTTTAGTAAATCATTTAGACCAGAAGTCACCACAGTCAAAATATGGAGAAGGTCAGTAGCTGAACTTCTTATACTCTCCTTATGTAGGTGATTTGTATCTGATACTCCGATCCTTTACATGATTTGTATCTGATACTCCTCTACTTATGTAGGTGATTTGTATCTGATATGTTCATAGGTTCGTACTAGGCTAACTGCCCTTGTGAGCCATTTTAAGCCTAGCCATGTATCCCTTGTGAGACTCAAACCCTGTACCTTGTGTTTGTGAGGCAAAAACCTTAACCATTAGGCCACCCTCCTACCTGGGGACTTGTATCAGGGTTATTGGTGTCTCCTGCATTCTGTGTTTGTTCAAGACACTGCATAACAGAGGTTTTATGATTGATGATAAGGATTTAAATTTCACTATGATTTCCACAGAGTATTTGACACTATCATGCATGCACATGTAAGGGTGAGTGACAGCTTTGGCTTGATACAACTGTCATACATTTAAATTCTACACAAACAGAAACCAAAAAGGAGCTGTAGGGAAAATTCAGGCTGTGCATTCATAACTGGACAAAATCCCACCCTCATAGTCAAATCAGCTCAATGAACTCTCAAGCATTACAGCCAACTCCAAGGATGACAAACATGCTTAAAGAGAAAATTTCCTTGAAACGACCTCATTTAAATATAGTTTTTTATACTCTGCAATGGCTGAGGAATAGCCTTCACAACCATTATATGTTATTGCAGGGTTAGCATGACTTCTGTCAGATTTTCACAAGTAAATCACAGCTGTATGTTCTCACTCAGGCCACATGTACTTTCTCCTTAGAGTGTTATGTAATCATTTCAAACACAACAAACTAGGGACTAGTTTTTCCTGTTTGAAGGGGTATCTTTGCAAGGTCATGGGCTACAAAAGCATCAAGAGAAAAAAGTCAAAGTGCTGCAAATGGCAAGACATAAGTCTACTTATATGAATACAAAAGGTGGATGCATGTCTGTACTCTGAATATTAAATCAAGGCAGTTAAAGAAGTGGTTTTCTTCTAAGACAAGGGTTAATCAGTAATTATATCAAGAAACAATTTGCAACGGGTTGTCTTCTGCAAAGAAAATTTAGTTTCATGCAGTAGAAGTGCTTTTAGAAAAAAGTCAAATTACAGAATATATATAAAGAGTGAGTTGTGTAGTGAGCCCTTAGTTGATTTTAAAACCTTCAATATTTATTTATTTGACATTTGTTTACCGGGATAGTCTGGCTGGGTCACAGAACCCACTTTCAGCAGAGGCCTGGGGAGAAAAGCTCCACATACAGACATTTTAGACAGTCCATGAACATATAATAACTTTAATGTACAGTTGATAAAACTTTGCAACATACTACATGATGAGATAACAGTGTACAGCTAATTAAAAATCTTATGACATGCTCATGTGGTTAACATTCAGTACAATAGTTTTCTTGAAAGATGTAAGGTGTAAATAAACAATGAGGTTAGAAACAGGTAAACATGGCACTCAATTAGAATACAGTAAGCTTCATGGGAGTTGGAGATGCAGAAAATAAGATAGGTTAACAGCACAAAGTGGAAGAGGTGACTCTAGGCTTGTCATATATAGAGCTAAACATCATGTGATAAGGTCCACTCTAACTCACACAAGAAAAATTCACATGGGTTTGGAAAGAAGAGTAATGGCATATCAGTTTTAGAACTGCAGACATTGTGAGAGTTTAGAGTGACTGGAAGACAATACAGACTAAGATTGGGGTGACAGAAAGAGAATAAGTGGAGGGGCTTCATAGATATAATGGGAGGTTAGAGACAGAAGGAGAAAAGGGGAGAGGCAGGTGTGGTAGCTGAGGTAGAGGGGAGATTAGCCTGGAGTTGTGCATATGCAGAGCCATGTGTTGTTTAGGTGTTCTTTTAAAGAGGCTTTGAAGAGTGCCAGACCTGGGATTGATTTGGTGGCTGGGGGAGAGGATTCCGTAATTTTGAGACATAGCATGAGTGTAGACAGTAACCTGGTTGTTTTGAGGTTTTGGAGACTGCTAGCAGGGTTTTGTCTGCTGAACATAGAGATCTGTTGGATATGTAGGGTTTAATTAGCTTGTCTAGAGAAGGGCAGGCAGTGAGTTTGTAAATTAGGTTGTGCATGACAGATAGCTGGACATATGCCATTTTTTGGGAAGTTCAAACCAGTTGAGTTCATGTAGTGGTTTACAGTGTGTGGTATTTGTCATTTGTGGTGAACGTTGTGACCTTATTTTAACATTGTTCCAATATGGACTTAGCGGAGTTTTGCAGGTTGGTGAGTATAGTAGCACTATAAAATAGGAAGGGGAGCAGGAAAGTTTTAGCCAAGGTAGCCTCGGTTATGGTGGTTAGGAATTGTCTATTTCTGTATAGAAATCCTAATTTTTGGTGTGTTTTCTTCATGTTTTGTTGGATATGGGGGTCAAATGTTAGTGTGTTATTGATAATGACTCCTAGTAGCTTTGTTTCCTGTACTCTTTCAATGATTGTTTTATCAGCTGAGTAAATGCTGAGTTGATCAGAGCCAAGGGTGGTGCTGGGACTATAAGTTTAGGTTTTGGGATTAAGAAAAAGTTGAGCATTTATGAGCCAGGATTCAATGGCAGAGAAGGATTTTTGAGTGAAAGAGAGATGTTCAAGAATAGTGCGAGAGCTACAGCTAATGGTGGAATTGTCAACATATTGGATGAGAGTTCCAGGGGAACAGGACATATGTAAGTTGTTTGTGAATATATTAAATAGTTGGGGACCTAGGATGGAGGCTTGAGAGACTCTTGTAGGGTGATAAAGAAAGGGGTACAGTTGGTTTGACCATTTTACTACTTGCTTCCGATCTTGTAGGTAACTTTTGAACCACTGCACTGTGGTAGGGGAGCAATGTAGGTTAGATAATGTGTTGAGGAGTAAGGGGTGAGAAACCATGTCAAGGGCTTTACAGAGGTCAAGGAATACTGGGGAAACAAAGTTTCCTTCCTCTCTGGCCCTATTCACAGTATCTGTAAAATATATTAAAGCTCTGAATGTATTATGTCTATGTCAGAAGCTGTGCTGAGTTTGAGTAAGAAGATTATTCTGCAATAAGTAATATATTAATTGTTGGTGGATACACCTTTTGAGACTTTTGGATAGAGGAGATAAGATGGGTATGAGACAATAGTTGGATATTTCTGTGGAGTTGCCTCCTTTGTAGATAGGGGTGATATGAATTAATTCCCACATGGTAGGCACTACAGATTCAGATAGAGATCTGATTATTAGGATGCTGATTGGGTATGTGATGGAGGAAGTGGCAAGTTTAAGGTATTGTGGAAGGATAATATCTGCTGGTGTGGAACAAGGTTTTAGTAGTAGTAGTTTTTTATAGTTGCTGTGGGTACTGGCTGAAATGAAAAAGAGGCTTGGCTGTCTTTGTGTTGTTTATGTGTGCTGTTGTGGGCAGGCTCTGAGCTGGATGATGAGAAATTGCTGGTGTTTCAGGTTGGGAGTGAGTGGGGGGTTCTGTGTTGGAGTTATTTCTTAGTAGGATAGCTATAGATTTTATAAAGTGCTTATTGAAGTCTTTAGCTATAAGGAAAGGAGGGGCATTGGGTGCTGGGGAGTGCTATTTGTTTTACCTGGGTTGAGAAGTGTTGATATTGAGTGCCAGAATTTTTGGGGGTTGCATTTGTGTTGTAGTTGAAGGTATGAGTAGTAGGGTTTCTTGTTTTTGTTTACTAGTTTATTCACATTGTTATGGAGTGTTTTGAAGTGGATGAGATTTTGCTCTGTTTTATTTTCTTTCCAGGAGTTCCAGGTTTGGTCTCTTTGTTTCATCAGATTAATGCAGTCTTTGGTAATCAATGGGGTTGTCTATTTTTTTTTTTTTGTTCTTTCTGTCCGTAGGGGGGCTAGGTTTTCAAATATTTTTAAAAGGTGGTATTGAAGTAAAGGACAGCATCATTAAGAAGTTTTGGAGTAGATCATTAAATTTTTGTTGACTAAATTTAGATGAATTTCTGACTGATTTCAGTGTGTGTTTTTAGTTGGTTGGTGTTGGCTCTAATAGCAAATGTGGGAAGATGGTCACTAAGTAAAATAGAGAGTGTGCCTGAGGAGGAGAAATTGGTTGGGTGAGATATTAAGATCCAGTCTAGTGTAGACTGGTGAGTGAAGTCTTTGTTGTACCTAGCTGGGTTGTTAATTATTCATAAAAGAACATACAGGTTAATATTATTATAAGAGGAGTCAGCTGCAATGGAATGCGCATCTCATGTTCATGTCACCTAGGATTACTGTCTCATAATTGATTTTCTGGGATGGCCCGGATAGTATATCTTCCAGGACAAGTATATTGTTTCCCGGTGGAATATATACTACTATGATACAGATTATTTTATTTTTGTTGAGGTTCAGGAAGCATATTGGAAAAAGTGGGTATATTGTTTGAGTAGGGTGTAATGTTCAGCAAAACAAAAGGTCGTTGCTAGCTAAAACCCAGCTATCGTAAAATACTCCAAACCAGACAAACAAAAGTAACGATGCTGGATACTGCTCAAGATAAAAACACAATTTAATGCCACCGAACAATGAATACAGTATAAGCGCTTTCGGGCAGTTGCCCTTCATCAGATAAAAACAGTACATTTTAAAATTCCTTTTAAAACACTTGTCAACCAATCAATATTCAATAAAATACCCGCCTTTTACACAATGTAGGCTTTAAAGGGATAATGTCGTTTAAGCCTGGATCCCTGTGTGCTGTTAACTCAAGAATCCAATTGGATTCAGCTAACTCAGTGTTTAGCTTAATGTCACCCCCCCTGTTGGTCAGCTTTAAATTGACGATAACCCTAAATGTAAACTTGTGTGTGGGATTTTCCTTGACATGCCTGAACAAGGTGTTATGTTCATCCTTGTTTCTTATACTAAAAGAGTGCTGGAAAATTCTCGTTTTTAACATCTGGTTGGTCTTCCCAACGTAGAAACTTGTGCACGAGCAACATTCTGCTATATATACAACATCTGTAGTCCGGCAACTAGCCCTACCCTTAAACAGAAAAACCTTCCCACTAATAGGATGTTTAAATTCAGTCCCTTTCTTAATGCTACCACAGGCTTTACAACAGCCACATGGTACTGTTCCTGCTGTCCCCTTTTTTAATCTAACATCAGTAGAGATGCGTGCCTCTTTACATAGTATATCCTTTAAATTTCTATTTCTTTTATAGATGAAATTAGGGCGTGGCCCTACCATTTCTCTTAGGCTTTCATCACTAACTATGATGTTCCAATTGCTGCGTATAATATTGCTGACACCCTTTATATCACTACCATATGTGAGCGCTACTTTATGCCTGTCTAATCTGTCCATATCATCTGGTGGTTTCGGTTTTACATTATGTCTACAATCCAACCACGGTCTAAATCTGTTGCATCTAAGTGGTCTCGTCTTCTTGATTGTATCCCCCACCATCCTCTCATCATAGCCTCTATTAGAAAAGCATTCACCTAGATGTCCAACCTCCATTTCATACTGAACTTCATCCTTTACAATCCTAGACACCCTACCCAATTGGCCTTTTACCACATTGGTAAAGGTATGCCTAGGGTGCATACTATCATAGGACAACAGAGTGTTTCGCCAACACTCTTTCCTATGCAGACTTGATGTGAAACCATCCTTGTTTTGTGTCAGACATCTAAAAAGTCAATATTTAACTTCGAAGTCTTTACACTAAATCTGAAAAAGGTGGTAGTGGAGTGAAGATAGTCAATAAAGCTGTTCAATTCATTACCATCCCCATTCCACAAAACAAAAATATCATCTACAAAACGCAGGTACAGGAACAGATGTTTCTTCCATAGATGATCACTGAACACAAATGTCTTCTCCCAATGTGTGAGAACGAGATTTGCATAGGTGTTGGCACAGGGGGTGCCCATGGCTATCCCCTGTGCCTGCCTATATGCAGAATCTCCACCTAAGAAGACATTATTTTCTAATACTAAATCTAGCAACTCCAAAATTAAATCTGTCTTAATGTTAGAGAGCCCTGTAGCACTTAAGAGCGCCTTTACTGCCAAAATTCCATAATCATTATTGATTACAGTAAAGAGATTATTTACGTCAAGAGTGACCATCAGGTAGTCACCTGTCAAATCCTCCTTACTAATATTACCAATTAAACTTAGGTAATGCCCTGTATCCTTCAAAATATGAGCCATTTCATCCACAAAGGGTCTAAGCGTTACTTCCAACCAAATGGATATATTCTCAGTAACCCATCCCCTTCCCGAAACTATCGGTCTAAGGGGTGGGTCTGACAAGCTTTTATGAACTTTAGGTAAAGCTTTAAACACCGGGGTTAAAGGCTTTTCAACAGACAAAAATTCAAACAATTGCGGGGTTATCAGCAAATTATCATTAAGCCACCGCAACCTACTGTGGACCCTATCAATGGTTCTTCTTACATCTATCGGATTAATCTTAATATATGTACGTCCATCCGATAACATATCTTTCAGTTTATTAACGTACCATTCAGTATCTAGTACAACCACGGATCCTCCCTTGTCCGCTTTTTTGATGACTATATCAGTGTATTTACCTAGATTTGTCAAAGCCTGTCTTTGTTCAATAGTCAAATTATAATACCTATCCCTTTCATTGTGTTGGAAAAACTCTACCAAATCACGATCACATTTGTTAACAAATAATTGTAAGGCTGGTGTCAAAGGCGGTATAAAACTACTTGGTTTCCTCAAGTTAGACCGTGCACAAGTGTTAACACCAAACTGCTTACTCAACATCAAATTACGACAGTACGACATAATATCCAAAACAACATCCTGATAAGAGCATTGTTTACTTGGGACAAAGGTTAAACCCTTATTAAGAACCGCAAGCTCACATTCATTTAAACAACGTGATGATAAATTAAACACAATATTATTATGCTTACAATCAGTCACTCTAATGTCCGTCTTTTTTTCTGAAAGTCCCGGTCGTCGCTGAGCGACCGTTTCCAGGGACCCTTCTTCTTGACTTGGACCGGCAACATGTCCAAAAAAGGATTTTGTGAAGACCTAACTTTTGGCCGTGCCCCTGTCTGCAAACTACTGTTAGCCGTTAAATCAATAGAGTCAGTAGATGCTTGTTCGCCAATGTTGGCCATTGGATCTACAGAGCCGATCAAAGCCTGCTCAAAGACCGACCCTGGTTCAGTATTGATATCACTGATTGTATTCGGATTATCAGCCAAGTCATTATTTACAGACAAGACAGGATTCCGCTCACCGGACGACTCCATAGGAGCGGAATTCATGGTCACAGTATTACTTATAGACGCCATTGTCTCATTGGCCGTACTCCGACGTTGCACCTGGCCACTCCTCTGCTTTTGCTGTTCACCAATCCTATTCGTACCTTTTAATACTTCCGCCATAGTTGAAGCTCTTGGTTTCTGCCATACAAAGATGTTACCTTTGGAGAAATCTTCTTAGTCTCTACGAAGTTTCCCCATTTTTTGTGTTTTGAGTTTAACGTCATTGTCATTAAAGTTATTATACAGCTCCTCCAATTTCTTTTTGCACCAAACCTCAGAATAATCATTCTCCAGCTTATGTTGTAAAAAAGTAACATCATTCTTAAGCTCAGCAATTTCTTTAGAAAAGAAATCGTTCAATAAGTCCATATATAGGTAGCTAGTCTTAATGTTAATGGCCTGTCATCTGGCAAGAAGCTCGGGATACCTATCCCCTTGACTCGGCATACATAATACGCGCATCCCACGCGGTACTATGCCATAATCAAGACAAGCTTCCAAATGGAAAGTCTGCCATTGCAGCCGCTGTAATCTCAAAACTTTATAACTAAAGTCTCTCATATTATCCTCAAAGGTTTTGTCCACTGCCATAGGGATGTTCGAATGATGGTGCACCTCTTGTCTAGCATTAAAACCTAAGTTGAGCAAAGGATTCTCCGTAGCAATAAAGCGTTTCACATTCCATCCTCCTCGTGAAATGCTCTCTCCTTCAATTTCTGTCTCTGCAATCAAGACAGTTTCACTCCCTTGAGCATGCATAGCAATAAGACCTCAGGAAAAGTCAAAACACAGCAAAACAAAAGGTCGTTGCTAGCTAAAACCCAGCTATCGTAAAATACTCCAAACCAGACAAACAAAAGTAACGATGCTGGATACTGCTCAAGATAAAAACACAATTTAATGCCACCGAACAATGAATACAGTATAAGCGCTTTCGGGCAGTTGCCCTTCATCAGATAAAAACAGTACATTTTAAAATTCCTTTTAAAACACTTGTCAACCAATCAATATTCAATAAAATACCCGCCTTTTACACATTCATTCATTGTTCAGGCATGTCAAGGAAAATCCCACACACAAGTTTACATTTAGGGTTATCGTCAATTTAAAGCTGACCAACAGGGGGGTGACATTAAGCTAAACACTGAGTTAGCTGAATCCAATTGGATTCTTGAGTTAACAGCACACAGGGATCCAGGCTTAAACGACGTTATCCCTTTAAAGCCTACATTGTGTAAAAGGCGGGTATTTTATTGAATATTGATTGGTTGACAAGTGTTTTAAAAGGAATTTTAAAATGTACTGTTTTTATCTGATGAAGGGCAACTGCCCGAAAGCGCTTATACTGTATTCATTGTTCGGTGGCATTAAATTGTGTTTTTATCTTGAGCAGTATCCAGCATCGTTACTTTTGTTTGTAGGGTGTAATGTTGAAAACAGAACGGTATATAAGGGCTATCCCTCTGAATTTCTTTTTAGGTCTATCTAATCTGGTAATGGCAAAGTTGAGAGGTGTAATTTCAGGAGCTTTTATGTTGGGGTTTAACCATGTTTCAGTTAGGGATAGTATATCAGCTTTGTTTTGATCTATCCAGGTATGCAGTGTTGTTATTTTATTGCATATACTTCTTAGGTTCAGTGTTATTATATTTAAGTTTTAGGGTCAATTATGGGTTTGGGATTTGTAGTTGTGCCTGGGTTTGGATGTATGTCTCCACTTTGAAGCAGAATAGAGATTGAATATGAGTACAGTGGGTTGTGTTTTGTTCTTGTGTTTGGAGTGAGGGGTATAAAATGGGGTTTACTGAACATAGTGGTGGCTAGTCTGGGAATGGGGATATATGGGAGGGTGCAGTGAAACAGCTGAGGACAGATGTTTGAGAAGTTAATTTGTTTAAGGGGTGACTGGTTGTAGATGATACTGAAGTACAACTGTGTGGGGGGATTTGAGATGATAGTGTTATGATGAAGCTAGGTTAAGGATTGCTAGTAATGAGGTTAGACAGTATAACAGCAACATCTTGGAAGAAAATAAGGGTATAGTGATGTTAAAAACTTATGTCAGATGGGCTGTAGCAGAAGGGCTTATAATAGGCTAAGTAGTACCAGGCAATGTAGTACTTTGGGAGATGGCCTTTTTAATTAGTTACTTGTTGATTGTGGATGGGGAAATAAATTTAAATGTGGAAGTGTATGATTAGTTGTTTGTAATGTGGGTGGAATGCATACAGGTATAAAGTTAGGACTAGTGGGATGGGTGGAAAATGGGGATAGGGTAAGGGAGGGAGTGAGCCCAAGTGCAGCGAGGGCAAATGGAGTGGGTTGAGCTGCCAGAAAACTATCAGTAAGTACCTGCAGTTCTCTGCCATAAGTTATAATGGTTTACAGCTAGTGCTTAGAGTGTGCAGTATAGGAATTTGTAGTGCAGACAACTGCAAGGAGTTAACTGATTCTTTCTATCCATGATAAAAAATTTGAAAGGGATTGAGACTGCATGGTTGGTATTTTTTGGGGAGATATTTCTATTAAGTTCACAGATGAATATTAGTTGGGGAGGTAAATACAAGCTTTATTAACAGATTACAGAGCAAGGTCAGGAGGGGAGGTTAAAGTTTCATGTTGTGGTAATGTCTGGGGAGTCTTTGGACATATTACAGTTATGTCACAATGCTAATTAGTTAAAATAAAAATGTACATTGAACTCTGGGTCTGGAAGGCAATAGAGAAGCCAGTGTATAGTATGCACTAATTTAGCTGCTGCGAAAAACCCTTTGTTGTTGCTGGGTTAACTGTATGGTTGATGTTGCTGGGGATTCTTTTAGAGATAGGGATTGCTTTGCTGTTTGGTTGGATAAAAGTATCTGAAATAAAAAAAAGAGGAGAGAGATAGCATGAAGAATCAGGATGAGAAAAAGGACAAAAGGAAGGAAAAAGGAAGGAAATAAAGAAGAGATTGAGGGAAACTAATGAGCTTAGAAAGGGCAATATGCAAGAAAAAGCAAATAATTATTTGTAGCAGGAGGGTAGATGGCTATGTACGACATTTAGAGCACACTAAATAGCACCTCTTTATAAAACATTGAAGAGAAATTAGACTGCTTGAGTACACATATGCATTATTTTGTTTTACAAAGAAGAGAAATAAAATCTTTACAGTTCCAAATACAGTTTTGTTTCTTTTTTCCCAACTGGTAAGAAACAAAAACATATGTACACCATTTAGTACATGTTGAAATACTCAGAATAACCAATTTATATTTTAAGATAGTCAAAATATCTCACAAAAACAATACTGTATTACAAATACTGACACCATAAAAGTGCATTAGAATAATTGTTTAATGGAAGCAACTACTCCAGTACTAATAAAGTTTTGTTAAGGAGTAGCAGATTGGCCCCTTAAACCTAGTAGTAGGTATTTTAGATAGTCACTAGCCTGTAATCATCACTAGCATTATATTCTAACAGTTAAACCACAAAAATGCAGTGCTTTCTATATTTAAAAGGGAGTTTCTAATTAAACATTATTTGAGTGAGTCACGAGCCTATTTAACAAACACTTCAACCTAGCATTGCATGCAATACTTTAATAGTTTAAGAGATTGTTACCGGTGAAAATAGCCCAAGAAATGCATTCTTTAACACTTTTAAAGACTAGTTAAAATGAATTATTTGGGGAGGTTATTAGTCTAATAACTAGAGAACCTGAAGACTATAACAGTGTAAGGATACTTACTGATCAAAAAGGTAGGTGTTAGTTAGATAGCATTATTAGAGGAAGTCGCCAGCTTAAGTAACTAAAGAAAAGCCTCATTCTAGCAGTAGAAACATACATGTAGTAGTGAAACAGTTTAAAAGATATTCGCTGGTTGGAGTAAGAGAAAATGACACTAGTTAAATATTATTTTACAGCAGAAAAATATCCATGCAGTAGTTATGCATAAGACGTTTGTTATTCTCTCTGTTTATAAATGGACAATGAGGCCAGCTTGAGTCTGTTCTTTGTGCAGAAGCAGCTCCTCAACAATGTATAGTAAATAATGTACATCTACAAAGGGTGTAGTGAATGTTATATTACATTATGCTATTACTAATAGTTTTTTAGAATATTAGTATTAATGATCCAGTGGGTAACAAGCCACAGTCCATTCCCATTGCCAGTAATGTCTATGATGGCTGCTTACAATTTGGTGTATATCCACACTTCCAACACAGTGTGTGATGACAAGCACAGGTGACTATCCATACACAGATATACTTTATCAGAGACAAATGCCTGTCTATAGGCTGTGCTATCTGTAGTGAAAAACAAGTATATAGAGCGAGAATTACCATGTTTGTGATCATACCTCTCAACTATCCAGAATTTCACAGAATGCCCAGATTTTTTTTCATATTTTTTGTCATGTCCTTCATATAAATGTCTGTTTTGTTACCATATTATTGAGGAGTGAAGTCACTAAATAATGGCATACATTTGATTTTTTCTGATTTTTTTCAGACTTTATATCCTTCATGAAATGAATGCTAGTGTTATTCTAACAAATGTTTTAAGTTCATAACAGCAATGTTTAATATATATCCATAATTTTGCCCACCCCCCCCATTATTGTTGGCACTCTTTTGATATGTCCCGCTGAGGCTGAGGCATATATTTGGGACTTAACATATAATAAATGTGCATCCTGGTTATGTATTGTTGAGTGTTAATACAACCATTAGTACTGTTGAAAATGGGTTAAGTAAACAGAGCAGAAGTCTAAGCTGCATCATATAGATGATGGACAGAAATGACATGTATGTCCAGTTACATATATTCAGATTTGTACAAATAACAGCGGCTGTGCAAGTATGGTGTTTGTGTCAATAAATATGTACTCCAGGGGTGGTACTTCAACTTCATCACTTTCATTTAGGGGTTAGTTTTTGTACATTGTCATACAGTTATGGCTGAATTAGAATTCCATATGATACATCATTAGTGCTCATAAACCACATACAAAATGATGTACATACATAATGCCAAAATGTCACACTGACAAATAATATGGCTACCATGTCTATGCTTACTTTGGTTCTTCTTCTTTGTTATCTTACCACCACAAGCAAGAAAAGGTGGTAGATAGAGAACAAACATGAGTAAGGATGTTCTCGTTGTGGTGTTCAAGAAGGGAGACTGCTCTTTGTCTCAACTTTGTTGCCATTATCCTTGTCTTGAGGGTCTCATGACAGCCATTACAGATATCAGCAGTCATAAGAATAACAGAATGGGAAGTCTGGAGAAGATATCAGCAGTCACAGGAGTGACATAATGGGAAGTCTGAAAAATTCAGCATGCGATTGAAAAGCTGTTTTATCTGCATGTTTGTATGTTAAATTCCAGGTCACATAAAACCCACCCACCCACCACCAAAAATAAAAAAAACAAAATATTCCTCATTTATCTACCAGCAACCGGCATGAAGATTCTCCCTAAGTATCGATATTTAGTTAAAAACATTTGCAGTCAGTCCAGGATATGAAAAGTTAGCTATAACTGGGGCTGCTTTTGTCCCAGATTCATGCATTTTAGTGACTGTACAATTTATGATTATTCCAAAGTATGTTCTCCTTTCAGACAAACTGTGTCAAACTAAATATGAATTGCACTTTCTCTTACATAGAACACTATCAGACCTTCATGTAATGCCTCAGGTTCCACACCATTACTTGAACTGGCAAGCAGGTTATTGATAACTACAGTTACAAAAATGTTGCCCAGCTGATAATGGAACTGCTCAGTTAATTAAAAAAATATATCTATGGTGTCCGTAATAATACATTAAATTACCTCTACTATTGCATGATTTTTACATGACAGTAAACTAATTACATGTTGTCATCATCACCATACAATTACTTGACAGATTGCCTAGTGCTAAGTTAGTCAGTGCACAATAATTATGCTGCCAACGTGATGTTTCTTATTTATGTGAAGGTCATAGCATGGTCCATCATCTTAACAATTCCTTTAAAAATAGATGCACAAAGCAATTTTTTTTATTATTGTACCAGCATAAGAAAACACTAGAATTAAGCAAAAGTATAGTATTGTTCTAAGTGCAACATTAACAGTTTAGTGTCTATGTAGCCAGTACTGAAACCATATGCTTTTCTTTTTGAAAAGTGAAATGATTTTGAAGATATAACAAAGTATAAATACAGCTTGTTCCAAATGTAAGTATTTTTGCATTTATTCAGTTACTGCACTTAATGAGAACATTTGTGTGTGTGTGTATGTGTGCATATGTGCGTGTGTGTGTGTGTGTGTGTGTGTGTGTGTGTGTGTGTGTGTGTGTGTGTGTATGTGTGGGTGTGGTTGTATGTATAAATCTTACTACACATCTGACATCTGTTGAAAGTCAGGGCTTTTGTAAGCAGCTGAGTCTCTAAATGTAAGGTGGGATTGAAAATCATGGTATACACTGAATAGTGCTCACATGTAGAGAAATCTACTATATGAAAGATTGCATGGCTTAGAGAGAGCAGCAAGCAGAACCAAAATAATTATGCTTAACTGTTGGGTATGTGTATATACATACATATATATATATATATATATATATATATATATATATATATATATATATATGTATATATATATATATATATATATATATATATATATATATATATATATATATATAGATATAGCTTTCTAAATGACTAAATTATGAAAATACAGGGCACAATTTTGATGACTTATTTGGTATAATAAACTTGAAAATGAATGTTAGATTGATGGCATAACAATGCAAAACAGTGCGCCTACCAAATACAATGAGGTACCATTGAAAATCATGTGTTTTTTTTTTGTTCAAACATTTTTTAATAATTTCCAGGAGTAACAATAGATATATTGCATTTATCTAGAAATAACCCAATATAACATACTATATACAATATTAATATTTGGCCTATATGAAAGGAAGAACAATCCATTAAAAAATAGTTGCATATTAATAAGCATTTCTTATTTCATTCTTTCCTAGTTCAAAGAAAATGTGGTAGACTTTAATGTATCAATATGAGTAAGAATTTTCTTCCAAGGATTATCAGTCCATTTTTTTAGGAAAGATTCTTGTTTCCTTGACTTTCATTTCTAGTAGCACTGTCTCTTCCAATAAAATCAAGAATTCTTGGATATTAGGTATTGAGGAGGATTTCCACTTTCTTGTAATGCACTTTCTAGCAACTGTTAATATGGTCCAAAGGAGATATAAATTATGTTTATTCATTTCATTTGTTTTGTTAGCATTCAAAAAAAATCAAAGACTTTGTTAATACAAATGAATCAGTGAAAATAGCTTGAAGGAAATTACTAATCTCTTCCCAATATTTTTTGATTTTATTACAATCATAAATTATGTGGGACCAATCAGCTTCACAACTTAGTGAACATCTCCAGCATGCAGTATCTTTAGAAGAGTTCAATTTAGCAATCTTATTGGGAGTATAAAAGGCTCTATGCAGAAATTTCCATGTGAAAATCTTCCAAACTTGTAAATTATAGGTATGTTTGATAGAGTATAGTAAATTAATTTGAATTTCAGTTGATAAATTAATTGTATGCCCTTTAATGATAAAATCCCAGAAATTTTGTTTTGGGTTAACTTTATAATTTATTAAAATTTTATATAATTTTGATGTCAAGTTGTCCAATTACAGTTATTATAAATCATTTCCTGAAGGTAGAATATTAGTTAAGGTTCAGTTTTATATGATGAGCTATTAATTATTCAACATAGTTCTTGAGCATAAAATAAAATACTTTGAAGTGCAAGCCATTCTGAGTTTGGAATATCAAATGTGTTTTTTATTTGTTGTATATTTAATACTGATAGATTATTTATACATTGTTGCCAGCAAGTAAAATTCTTTAATTCCCAATTAAAAAAAAAAATACTGATATGAATTTTGTTGGAAAATTTTTTGTGATTCTGAAGGGTATTAACTCCTACCATAATTTTATAACTATATGGGAATTAAAGAAAGATCTAAATAAATTGTAAATGTAGTTTATATACTTTGAATTGGAGGGCTTAACCACATTATATTGCAGACTGAGACATAGTATATACCATAATTTATTAGTTTGTTCATTTACCATGAGATTTTTTGTTAATTTATTTTCATTTAAAAAAATGATAATATGGAAAGATTTCCAAGCAGAGGAAAAGTCAGGATCTATCCAATTAACAACTATGTTAAGTATTGAAGCCTTGATATATGTTTCTAGGTCCAGGAAGTTAATTCCTCCCAATTCCTAGGGTCAAATGTGATGACAGTAGGCTATCCTATTCTTTTTTGGAAACCAGAGGAAATTTAATAAGGTTCTATTGATGTCTTTTAATAGCTGTTTACTTGGTAACATAGGAGCAGCTTGTGCTATGTAATTTATTTTTGGAAGAAGTACCATCTTTATTAATTGCAACCTATCCTCAAATTTTAAGTATAATATGTTTCATTTTTCTATAAGTAATTTTAAAGTAATTAGAATTTTATTATAATTTGTAGTTAAGGTTGCAATGATATTATTACATACTATAATCCCTAGATAATTTATAGACAACCTGTTCTCCTATTATGTGGTTTGAGATTAAATGAGTGTTATATTTTTTATTCAAAAACATATAACTAGATTTTGAGTCACTTATACGTAAACCAGAGTTATGAAAAAATGTTTGGTTTGCATATCTAATTCCTGGAGTAATTCTTCTGAGACACTCAAAGTTAAAAGGATGTCATCTGCAAAAAGCATGATTTTTGGAGTTAAATTGACCATATATGTCAATAACTTTTATTTTTGAATCTTGGCGAATTACAGATGCAAATAATTCTATTGCTAGAGCAAATAAAATGGGTGACACAGGACAACCTTGCTTAGTACCGTTGGAGATTTTAATGGCCTCTGAGGTAAAAGGACCAAGTTTCCCATAAGCAAGATTATTTTATATAGATTTCTTATCAAAGATATGAAATGAGAAGGAAAATCATAAAATTTCTAGAGCTTTA
Organism: Protopterus annectens; assembly: GCF_019279795.1. NCBI lineage: Eukaryota > Metazoa > Chordata > Ceratodontiformes > Protopteridae > Protopterus > Protopterus annectens. The sequence continues at coordinate 677,528,169 of NC_056732.1, forward strand.
AAAATTTAATCCCATTTTAATGTGTCAAAGGCTTTTTCAATATCAAGTGCAGTTAAAAGGGCTTCACAATTATTTCTATTTAAGATATCTATAAGGGTTAATATTCTTTGAATATTGTCATAGGCATGTCTATTATAGATCAATCCTGATTGATCATTTATAATATGAATTAAGGATTTTTTAATTCTATTAACAAGAATGGACATAAACATTTTGTAATCATTAAGTAATGAGATTGGTCTATAAGAACTGTATTTTTTAGATCTTTATTTTCCTTTATAATGGGCATGATTAAAGAGTATCTCCATGAAGGTGGTATTATATTTTGAGCTTGTATCTCATTTAGAGTTTTATGATAAATTCAGATAGCTGAAGATGGAAATATCTTATATAGTTCAATTATAATTCCATCAATTCCAGGGGCTTTGTTATTTTTACTTTCTTTAATTTTATCAACTAGTTCCTTAAGAGAGATTTGTTTTTGAATTTTTGATTTTAATTTTCCAGGTATTCTATTTATTTTAGATAAATCTATATCTAAATCTAAGTGATCAAAATGCGAATTATCATTAAACTGATGGCCAGAATAATGATACTTAAAAGCTTCAAGAATGTCACTAATATCTGTGACTGCTTTGTTATATTTCCCTTAGTGAACAATTATTGTGATATTGTTTTCAGTGATTTGTCTTTTAACTCTCATTGCAAGATTATGCATATGTTTTGGCGACGATCGAATATGAGTTAATTTTTAACTTTTCTTTGCCAGATTAGTTTTATGGGTTAATATTTCATTATATTTTTTATTTAATTCTTCAATTGTTTTTTTCTTTCTGAGTAAGTCTTTTGAGTCATCATTATTGATATCTGTGATTTGTTTTTTAATATTGTGAAGTTCCGATTCCCATTCAATTTATTTTTAAACCATGAAAGAATTTTACCATATAGGTAAGCCTTCAGTGTATCCCATAATATTACTGAATTAGTTTCTTCTGACTGATTAGTATCTAGAAAGTATTGGATTTCAAAGTATAGGCATGGTTTAAGTTGTTTTATTTTAGTGATATATGCCGGTATTCTTGTTGTGAAATTTAACCTTTTGAAATCTAGTTCAAATTTTAGGATAAGTGAATTATGATCTGATAGAGAACAAGGAATTACAGAAAAATTAATTATTTCCGTGTACAAGTCCTGAGATATATAAATTTTGTCAGTTCTAGCTTGGGTATCTAATCTATAATCTCTACGAGAAAATAGTAATGAGTTATTCACTTTATATCTATACGTGTCAATTAGATTTAAATTTTCACTCCAGTTTTTAAAAACTTTTACTATAGGAGTAAGATGAAGATGTCTTTCATTAGTGGTCTCCAATCTAAGATACAGTTAAAGTCCCCCCAAATATCAGATTACCTTTATGAACTTTATTAATGAGGCCTACGTGATTTCTGACTGTTGCTATCCCTATTCCAGGAAACCAATAAGTATTAACGCGTGTCCATATTCTGTCATTAAATCTTATAATTACAATTGCTATAAGTCCTTCTTTATCTTCATAATTATAAATAATTTGAGGGATGGTGACATATTTCTTCCAAAGTATTAAAACTCCTCTTTTTTTCTTATATGAAGAGTGAGATAGTTTTATATAATCCAATGGACTCCAATTAAATTTATCATTTGATTTGAAATGAGATTCTTGAATAAATATAAATTGCACTTTATTTAATTTCAGATATCTTGAAAGATTAGATCTTTTCCTTGGATTATTTACTCCATTAACATTTAGAGAAAGTAATGTTAAATCCATTTAATTTACTTTGCTTGTGAGGTAACTGAAATTTGAGACATATTTTCACTGTTTTCAAACCTGAAAAATGCGTAACTTTTTTGTACATATTAAATTTAAGGAATGTAATCAGATTAAATCTTCCTAAAATAAGCTGTGGGAAATAACTAAGTTTAGGCCAATAAAATAGAAAAAAACACAATGAAAAGAAGTTAAATACACATAACCAAACAATTAATAAATTAATGAAACCCATTAGCTGACATGGAGTGAGATACACTCATAATCTGAAAGAACAGAAATGTTCAATCTGATTATCCCACATAACAGACAAGAAAAGAAGATAGATATTATTGTATTTGAGCTCCAAGTAGAAGTTT
>NC_056732.1:677530837-677554445 GCF_019279795.1 Protopterus annectens
TATTTTTCAGTAAAGAACTCATTAAGATAGACTCTTTAAGAAATTCAAACTTGGTGTGAAGTATCGGCCTCATTATAACTGTTCAATGTACCGATACAAACACATATCCCCAAAATACAGGTGCACCTTCTTTGGTCCTTGTTATTGGGAGAAAAATCATTACGTCAAATTGGAAATGTAAAAAATCCCATTATTTGCATATTTTTTATTATTAGCAAAACTTGCATGCAATAGGGAGTTGCAAACGATTTCAGAAAGAACTACTAAGATGACACATAAGAAATTAACTTGGCTAAAGCTTGAAAAATTACTAGATAAAATGTAATCACAACAATGGCATTATATCTGTTATGGACACTATAAATAGTTATTGTTTCATGTTATGATGTTCTTAAGACATATATTGTGTATATTTATATATCATATTTCTTGTATTATTTTATTTCATGAAAAATCAATAAAAAAGTATTGAAAAAGAATTGGATTATCTTTTTTTCATAACAGGCTGCACCCTGCTAAGGCCTAAAAATCAGTACTTTGTGAGTAGCATGTTACACACTGGTTAACAAATTCAAATACTCAGACTGATGAATAAATACATTTCAAACTTCAGATTAAATCTTAAAACTTTAAAAATGAAGTCAGTCAGCAGTGGAATTAGTGTCTCATAAAATTAATATGGCCATTTTCACCTCAGATACCACCATCTATTACTTACCTCACAGGTCCAAGACCAAGAACTGTTAACTCATCCAAGAGTGATTAAAGAAAGCTTAGAATAATTCACATGCAAACTAATTTAGTCAAACTCCCAGGGGCGGCTCGTGCTATAGGACTGCAGGACTGCAGCCCCCCCGTACTGCAGCCCCCACCTGTACAATAAACTTTGAAAAATAAAATTAAAAAAAAAAAAATTCACGGACTCCACGCATGCGTGCATGGTTCCTGAGAACTCCATGCATGCATGCGTGCTCATTCCAGAGCTCCAGACTGCTCTGTTAGGCAGTCCGGATAGAAAAGGCAGGAAACTCTGCCCTTCCAGCCCAGAGGTCTGTGCAGTAATGACCGCACAGACCGAAAGATCACCGGACTGCATCGCTGGCAGGAAAGAGGCTCCAGCCTGCTACTCTCGTCGGACTAGCCATCTCTCGCGGGAGACCCATGCGCATGGTGGTGGGTAGAGAATAAGGCTTGAACCCTGTACCTTGAGCCCAGGTGGCAGGAGCCTGAATTCCCTACCCACCACCATTTGTAAAAACATTGCAGATTTTTCCCTCATACTTGTTCTATTCCTCATAAAATCTGTGGTTTCTGTACTTGTGTCCTTGCAAAGCTGGTAGTGCATTGGTGCAGTGGTAGCATTGTTGCCTGACAGCTACAGGTTCTCTGGTTTGATTCTTGGCTGGGGTGCCTTACCTTTTCTGTGGAGTCTGTATGCCCTCCCTGTGTTTGTTTCCTCTAGTGTCCTCCCACCTTACAAAGACATGTGTCTTATCTGGAGTGTTTCTCCCTGGGCCTCTGCTAAAAATTGGTTTTTGTTCCAATTCAGACTTTCCTGGTTAATAGATGTTAAAAATGACACACATTTGAATATCAGACTTCATATTCTTCAGAACGTGCATGGTAACGCAAAAGCTTTTATTCTAGCAATTTTCTAAGTGTATAAGATGGATATTTGAAATGTGTCCCTATTTTTGAGATTGTATTCCCCCATTATTGGCTTCATCCAGATTTTTTGTGCTAAGGTTGAGAGCTATGGTAAGAACTGAATTCACTGAATATGTTTGGGGGCTATATTCCCCCATTACTGGCTTTGTCCGGGTGTTTTTTGCTAAGAGATTGAGAGCTATTGTAAGAACTGAATTCACTGAATGTTTGGGGGCTATATTCACCCATTATTGGCTTTGTTCAGGTGTTTTGTGCTAAGAGGTTGACAGCTGTGCTATGGTGTGAACTGAATTCACTAAATTGTAGCCATTTAAGTTTCCGTCTTCCTCTTTCACAAAACAGCTGATTTGGCATAGTGGTATGTTGCTCTGACTGTTTTGCACAGGGTCCTGGGTTTAAGGCTTGGCAGTGAAATGTATGGTGGTAACACAGCATTTTATTCTATCAACTTTCCAACATTATACAATCAATGTTTAAAATGCGTCCCTGGTTTTTGGGCTTTTGTCCCCCCCACAATAAACTTTGGCTTTTTCCAGATTTCCTTGTGCTGCAAAGTTCAGAGATACAGCTGAGTGAGTAGATTTTACAAGAAGCTGAGAGCTGCAGGGGAGCAAAAGTTTAGTGCTGCTTATGCTGAGTCTGCTTGCCTTGTTAATAGCACAACAGGTAGTATACTTGCTTTTGATGCAGAAGGCTGTGGGTTCTACTCCCACAGTAGATAGATGCATTGCTGATACTGTACTTTGCAAAGGTGGCGGATGCTGCACTCCTTTTTGGCAAAGATACCTAGTAACTATGAACCTGTTATTGTTTGCTATCCATTCCCTATTGCAATATTGCTAGCTTTTCATTTTTTTAGTGTAAGATAGGCAATTTATTCCTCAAGGGTAACGGGCACTTTATTTGTAGATGAAACAAAGAAATACAAAGTTGTTTGCTAGTAGCAGCCTCTTCATTAGTTACAGATCTCTTTAACATGGAATTATTTAGATGACTTTTACTTCAGAGATTGTGCTTATGTACTGATACCGATGGACTCTAGATGTTTGAGTAGACTTTTATGATGGAAATGTTCTGAATTGGGCAGTTTTGTCATTACTGGTGCATGCATTTTGTTTCATTGTTTACTGGAAAATTTTCAAAACAAATTTAAAACACCCTCTAAAACTGTACTGTATTGTACAAGGAATATAATTTAATACAATCAGGAAGGTGTATGAAAGAGCATGTGTATGTTTCGTGTGCAAGGGGCCTGTGATTTGAAAACAGTCCAAACCCAAAGCTAATCTGCCACTGGCAAAATGTATTTTCTTTGAATGTGGGTTTCAATGCTGTTTCAGTGAATGTGAGTTTTCAAGGGCAGAGAAGTTTTAATGCTAAGTCTGTTTTCATTGTGAGACTGCATTGCTTTGTTTAGCAGATATGATATCTATTAGCATTTGCAATGAAAAATGCAAAATAAAACTTTCAAATGAAGTCCAAATCATCGCAGAAGTAAAGCAGTATGCACGTTAGTGTTTATGGTTTTTGTTTTTCGGCTTTTCCCGGTTAGTGTTTATGGTAAATGGGGTGAAATAGCCAAGTAATGGTTCATTGGAATAGCTGTAAGGGGGGAAGCTGCATTCAACCATGATTTTGTGACGGGGGGAAAGAGCAGCAATCTCAGACAGCCCCGGCTGAACTATACCTCTCAACTGTCCAGATTTTTGCAGAATGAAGAGATTTTTGCTTCTTATTTTTGGTTTGTTCCGCATAAAATTTGTGGTTTTCTGTCAAATCATTTAGGAATGAAGTCACTAAATAATGACAGACACTGAGTTTCAGACTTCATAACCTTCAGAAAAATGCATGCTAAAGCAAGACCTGTTATTCTATCAACTGTCTCAGTTTATACAAGAGCAATTTTTAGTACTGTTTATAAGTTCCCCCAATATATTTGGCCTTGTCCAGATTTCCTGCATTAACAGGTTGAGAGGTACGTACAAATAAATTGCTTTACAGAATTAGGCACATCCAAACCTCTCAACTGTACTCTATTTTGGCTCAAAATATTGCTCTTCCCCTAATAATCTCTCCGCAAAATGGCAATTTTGGAAGAAAACATGGAGGGTTTACAATTAATAAATAACTGTAATAATCAGTTATAGATTGCTTTTATTTCCGAAATGCATGTAGATTCTTTTATTTTGCAGCTGCTCAAATTAGCAGTACTAATATTAAAAAGTGTCCCTTCTTTGCAGGCTCTCAGCTGTATTGTGTGGCTATTTTATATTTTTGAATTACATTTTTGGTCCATTTTTCATAAAATTGTGTTTTTTTGGCAAATTAGAGGCAAATCATTAAAGACTGAAGTTAGAAAATAATGACAGACATTTCAGTTTCAGATTTCATACCCTTCAGAAAATTCATACTAATGCAAGACCTACTATTCTATTATCTTTCTAAGTTTATAAGAGCAATATTTAAAAATTGCCCTTATTTTTGGGCCTTTTTCCCACTTCTATGTATGGCTTTGTCCAGATTTCTTGCTCTGAGGTCGAGAGGTATGACAAATGTGTCAGGGCCATCGCAGTCAGCCAGAGACATTTCAAATTGTGACATACTTGTTGCACCCTACTCCCCTATGTAGTGACTCTGGATGTGTCCAAGCAAGGAAAGGAACAGTATGCAGTGTAAATGTGCAGACTATCCCCCCATCCAAGATAGACACAAGTACTACAATGGCTTTTCATCTGTCCTTGATTTTGCAGAATGTTCTGGTTTCTGTCATATTTTTATACTGTTGATTTATGCTTATTATTCAGAAAGTGCCTGTTGCTCTGTGTTTAAGTAGCAATGCTTTAATAACCATGTGGTAAGGTTGTCTGAGATTGTAAAATGCAAGTAAGTTTTAATAAGCATACTGTTAACGAATTGCCAACATTGAAAGCCTTTCTGTTGTTGCCATGCAGAGAATACTTACATAACTAGATAACATATAAGCCTTGGGTATTGAAATGCATATGACAGTATTTGTAATAAAGGACAGGATTACATTATTTTAAGAGCCCATTATAGGCTTTACCTGCAAACTAAACAGAATGCCAATCTAACATGTGTGGTCCATATCCTGTGCAGTAAATCCTTTAAGCAAAGTATGTTGAGCTTGTTTCCCGTTTGCTTTTCATTTTTTACTTTGATCATGTTTTCCCCATGAAACAAGTAGATAGTTGTTGTCAGGCACCAGGTCTTTTTTGGATAAGAAACATTTTTACAAGTGGGAGTATCACAGAGATTGCTACTTTCAGCATGTTACTTGGCACTTTAATAAAGCTGAATATAAATTATAATTAGAACCACAGGGCAAGGTGAAGTGGTTTGAGTTGAGTGCTGCTTGTTTTTTTATACTTGATTTTAACTGGCATTCCAGTAATGTATTTAAAAAGTAATTTATTTTTTCATGCCTCACAACCTTTTTGTTTCCATCTAGATATCAAGTAAGCTGTCATGCAGCCAATGGATTGAAATATTTTTTTTCTTTTACACTTTCCTTTTTTCTTGATTGGACTCTCATAATGATAGTTTGGCACCCAGGGCAGCGTATTTAATTAAAGTTACAGTTTTTGTGGTTTTGATCATAGCCAATCCCCTTTATAGTTGTCCACACCCATTCCTATTGACCCCACCCATTCCGCTGTCTCCTGCATCCCCTCTGATATGAAGTCACCAGCCGCCACTGCAAACTCCCCTTACCTTATAGTGTGCCAGGGGCACAAGAATATGTAGCTATTTTTTTATTAACTAAAACACTGACTCAAATAATGTGATACAATTTGAGAAATGTTTGTGTGTGTGTGTGTGTGTGTGTGTGTGTGTGTGTGTGTGTGTGTGTGTGTGTGTGTGTGTGTAGATTGTAATTTGCAGAAAAAGATAAAAAGGGCCTCATACTCAGCCAGGCTTTGCTTCATTTCACCCTCTGATTTTTGTAGTTGTTTCACCAGTTCAGCTAAATAGCTAGTTAAAACAACTTCTACTTTTCCAGTCTTTTATTATTTCAGTTTTTATATTCCTTCAGTGTTTCACTTATTTTAACACATTAAATTTATTTTTTCCTCTAAATTTCTAGAAGTCATTTTGTGTACCAAAGCTGAATTTAACTGCTTTTTGCTGAATATCTGTGGGATTCTTCCCAGCCAGAGTTTTATTTTTTCTCTTTCAGGTTGATTTTCTCTCAGGTACTCCAGAAATCCTCTTTGCTAGAGTAATTACTAACCAGGGACTGATGTTTACTCATACTGACAGTTTTGGGAGCCCTTTTTTTCAGTTTCTGCTTTCACACAGGGAGAAATGAACTCAGTCTGTTGATCGGTGTGCAGCCATCTTGGAAGTCTGCCCTCTTCATCCTTATTGTATCCATTAGCCCATATCACTCAGATTTCCCCATCCCTTTCCTCAGTGACACCTCCTTACATAGCTCATGGTTCATCACTTGCTCTACATTCTGCCTCCATCTCTTGCTAGACAAGACCACCAACTCATTACTCCCTCTACACTATCTCAGTACCATATTAGGTCCCCGATTCCAAAGGTTCTCTGCTTCCCACACCTTTAATTTCATGTGTTAAAGCAGCACAATTGTCTGCATCCATCCTTCATAACCTCCCATTATCCTTTACCTCTAAAATGTATGTAGTCCATCTACAACAAAAACACTGGCCCTAAAGGTCAGCACTACTCTGTATGCCTGCATTGCCCCTTCTACCCTCTATCAACAACCCCATCCCCACCTCTCTACATTCCATCCTACTGGCTGTTATATCCTATGCAGGATATAACCCACACTTAGCTTAGGCTACTGCAGCAGGGATCTATTCAAACATCTACTGGTACGGTACTTTTACTTACACAACTGTACTTTCTTATGCTACTTGTTTTGTAGATGTGCAACAAATCTGTCAATATAAGATCAGAAGATGCTCTGATGGCTAGGCACAGACTGCCATAGACGTCTGAGTAAAGAGATAGGGCTTTGAGACAGTCTGCATAGGATTTTTTTACTCTCTGTGGTCTCTGAAGCTGTTGCAAGTGCTGGTTGGGTACATGCTGAAGGGTGCATTGTACTCAATGATGGGTTTGATGACAACACTGCACAGCAGAACAATCACCTCCTTGGACCTGGATACCCCTATTTAAAACATGTGCAATACAGAGTAATTTTCTTACCACAGAAAACACATGGTAGTCAAAGGTCAGGTTACTGTCAGCATGCATTCCCAGATCCCTGACCACTAGTCTACTTTTAGGGATGTATTATCAATGTGGTAATTTCCAGGGGGGGTGTCTTTCCAAAGGGTACTATTAAGCATTTTGTCACATAGGGCTTTGAGACTGCCTGCATAGCAGTTGTTTACTCTCCGTGGTCTCTCATGCTGTCACAAGTGCCTGGTCGGGTACATGCTGAAAGGTGCATTGTACTCACTGACTGGTGTAATGAGAGCAGAGTGCAGCAGAACAATGACCTCCTTGGGACCTGGATGCCATACCCTTACAAGTTGTGCAATATACAGTAATTTTTGTACCACAGTAGACATGTGGTGGTCAAAGGTCAGGGTACTGTCAGCAAGCGTTCCCAAATCCCTGACCACTTATCTACTTTTAGGGATGTATTATTACTGCGGTAATTTACAGGGATAGTCATCTTTCCAAAAGATACTGTTATGTATTTTTTCAATTTTAGTTTAAGTTCATAGCTCTGGCAGCAGTTGTTTGTCTGCATCAGGCATTCTTAAAACCAATGACTGAATTTTAGAACCACAACTTGGGTGAGGGGTTGCTGCCCTGGGTACAAGCTGTTTTGAGGCATGATTAGCAGTTGCCAATTGGGCATGATTGCAAAGCCATGTGATACTGAGGAGTTTTAAATTAATTCTGATCCTGCATTACCTGTAGTAAGGCATTTTATGATTGTAGCAAGGGACTTGCTACAGCTATAATGACAATAAAGTTTAATTTTACTTGTTGTTTTTTGTCCCTCAACTTTAGGTTGACACAGGAGCTAGTATGGGGAACTGCCCAAGGTGTCAGAGAACCTAGACACAGCTCACACACATTTATTTACTTGGCAGTATCTGTGGGCCATGCTGTATGTAACACAAGCTAATGGTGATATATTTACCATAATAACACCTCCGAAGCAAAGGTTCTAGTAGAAGTAACATCTGTTATTACTTCTGAACAATGCATCAAAAGCAAACATACAATAAAATAGAACGGGATTATAACTTGTCACTATCACATACCATAGGATAGCACTTATTAAAGAATCAAGCCTATGTTATAAAAATGACACTAAATGATTAATGCGGACATGTAAAATAAATTAAAATATTCCGTTAGTTGATGTTTGCCCACTGGATTTCATTATTAGGTATTACATAACAGATAATAGCATTCATCTAACATTCTAGACTATCTGGTTGAATGTGCTTTGCAATGATTTTCTTTTTTTTAAATTGTTTACTAGCTTATTAGTGTGACGCAATTAGTGTCATCTGCAAGTTGTATAACTGTCCATAACTGGCAAACTTTCAACACTATTTTGCTACATGGCACATTCTCAGGCTATCACCTACTATCTTCCTCTGCCACCCCATACATGCACTTACCTATGTTTATCTAAATGTAAAGATATATATATATATATATATATATATATATATATGTGTGTGTGTGTGTGTGTGTGTGTGTGTGTGTGTGTATATATGTATGCATATAAAGTCCACCAAAGGCAGGCACACAGAACTCAACCCCCCTTGATTAGGCTTTAGTGGAAACAGAGAATGATCTTATATTGACAGATGGCAGTTCTTAGGAAACAGCATGGTCTCCTTTATCACTGCTATGATGGCATCAGCCTTACACCTAAAATGACATTCATTATCCAAATATGTAATTAATCTGGTGGGAATGAATTGGTGTAACTGAGAAAGTTAGCAACTCATGCAATTCACCACCCTGATAAAAGCATTTATTTTGCATTTTCTTGAAATGATAGCATGACAGCTTTTAAAAAAGTCAGGGATGCAGGGAAGCCAGATGCCATTATTCAGTTTAAGTTTGTTATAAAATGTAAATCACCAGTAAGGTAAAACAAACCAACAAATATGTTATAAACCTGCTTAGAAATGTTGCACTGCATGTGAATGCATAGGTGCTAATGTTTTAGCAGATTAGAATAACCACTGATTTTAATGATAAACATTTCAGCAGTACTTTGCTCTGACTCACTATATAGATATGTATTTTAATTAATATTTATTTATTTGAAAGATTGTTAAATAAGAGTTCTATGAGAATGGCAAACCACAAATAATGCTTTTTCTGACCAAGGTTCCCTGTAGGATTAACACAGTGCGATTAGTACAGCTGATGTTAATGAGTAACTCTGGCCAAACTATAGCAGTTCTGTAAAATTTCAGGAAATACTTCAAAATAGATTCCCAGATATTCCAAGGCTACCATTCACACCTTCCTAATATCCCCACCTTATCCTGTACCTTCAGGAGGGTCACACCAGCCAATCCCAGAGTACATTTGTGCATACCTATCCTCTCTCTTTCAGGAAATACTTCAAAATAGATTCCCAGATATTCCAAGGCTACCATTCACACCTTCCTAATATCCCCACCTTATCCTGTACCTTCAGGAGGGTCACACCAGCCACTCCCAGAGTACATTTGTGCATACTCATTCTCTCTCTCTCTCTCTCTCTCTCTCAATACTGTCTGGGTATCTTCGATTTTATTTAATCTTACTATCGATGCACATGACACAGTTATTTTCAAAATGCTTATTAACTATAATCATATCTGTTTTACTGCCCTGTCTGTTCTCATGTTTTGTTGCAATAAGCTATGTTTTTCCATCTGCCACAATCTTTGTACCTGTATTTTTGTACATTTGATTCTATTGTACCTCATATTATTACTATTAGTAGTAGTATTTTTGTACATTTGATTCTATTGTACCTCATATTATTACTATTACTAGTAGTATTTTTGTACATTTGATTCTATTGTACCTCATATTATTACTATTAGTAGTAGTATTTTTGTACATTTGATTCTATTGTACCTCGTATTATTACTATTAGTAGTAGTATTTTTGTACATTTGATTCTATTGTACCTCATATTATTATTATTACTATTAGTAGTAGTATTTTTGTACATTTGATTCTATTGTACCTCGTATTATTATTACTATTAGTAGTAGTATTTTTGTACATTTGATTCTATTGTACCTCGTATTATTACTATTAGTAGTAGTATTTTTGTACATTTGATTCTATTGTACCTCGTATTATTACTATTACTAGTAGTATTTTTGTACATTTGATTCTATTGTACCTCATATTATTACTATTAGTAGTAGTATTTTTGTACATTTGATTCTATTGTACCTCGTATTATTACTATTAGTAGTATTTTTGAACATTTGATTCTATTGCACCTCATATTATTACTATTAGTAGTATTTTTGAACATTTGATTCTATTGCACCTCATATTATTACTATTAGTAGTATTTTTGTACATTTGATTCTATTGTACCTCGTATTATTACTATTAGTAGTAGTATTTTTGTACATTTGATTCTATTGTACCTCGTATTATTACTATTAGTAGTATTTTTGTACATTTGATTCTATTGCACCTCGTATTATTACTATTAGTAGTATTTTTGTACATTTGATTCTATTGCACCTCGTATTATTACTATTAGTAGTAGTATTCTACATTTGATTCTATTGTACCTCGTATTATTACTATTAGTAGTATTTTTGTATTTGGATGTAACTAATTTGTATTTGGAGCTTTTCTCCCCGGGCCTCTGCTGAAAATGGACATATATCCAGTCAGACTTTCCCAGTCAACAAATGTAAAATAAGATAAATAAATAATTTAGTTCCTGTAGGATACCAGCATGGGGAATGGCATCAAGGTATGTCACGTGAACCACAAAGTCACTGTCTACAGCCTTGGTAACCATTTTGAAGAAGATTACCAGATTGAATAGACAAGAATTACCCTTCGCATAGCCAAACTGTTGAATAAACTCTTAAGGTTCTTGATATCAGTACTAGAGAAGATGAAATTAAACATCAAATCTTCTGAATCATCATAGACTTCAAAAAGACTTTTATTATAAAAGACAGAAAATACTGCAAAACATTTTGAGTCGTAGGCACCACTGTAAATATTTGTAATCTTTAACTTTCATTTAGAAAAAAACTGATTATACACGTTCAATTAATTTGATGTTTAATTTACAAATTAATTTCATCTTTTATGATTAATACCATCTGGCAATAAAGAACAACTAATAAAAATATTTAAAAAGTCCTGATATCATAATTTATGAGGTCAGTTATGATGCATATTGTGGTTTTACAGATGAGTCTTCTAGGTCTGATAGGTCTATAATTGCCCACGTCAGTTATAAGGTCACCCTTACCTTACCAAGTGACAACAAAATTTGCATGATGGGTGGTGAGGAGCATCACTGATGCTCACGTACAACCATCAACAAATGACACTGCTTGTTGTCTAGTAACATGTATCATATGTGTTGTATATTGGTAATGTCAACCATCAGCTGCACATGTAAAACCATCAACAAATTACACTGCTTGTTGTCTAGCAACATGTATCATATGTCTTGTATATTGGTAATGACAACCATCAGCTGCACATGTAAAACCATCAACAAATTACACTGCTTGTTGTCTAGTAACATGTATCATATGTCTTGTATATTAGTAATGTCTACCATCAGCTGCACATGTACAACCATCAACAAATGACACTGCTTGTTGTCTAGCAACATGTATCATATGTCATGTATATTGGTAATGTCAACCATCAGCTGCACATGTACAGCCATCAACAAATGACACTGCTTGTTGTCTAGCAACATGTATCATATGTCTTGTATATTGGTAATGTCAACCATCAGCTGCACATGTACAGCCATCAACAAATGACACTGCTTGTTGTCTAGTAACATGTATCATATGTGTTGTATATTGGTAATGTCAACCATCAGCTGCATATGTACAACCATCAACAAATGACACTGCTTGTTGTCTAGTAACATGCATCATATGTCATGTATATTGGCAATGTCAACCATCAGCTGCACATGTACAACCATCAACAAATGACACTGCTTGTTGTCTAGCAACGATGAAGTCCAACAGGTATTATACTCATGCATAGTGGCAATGTCTACCATCAGCTGCACATACGTGTTGAGCTCTGTTCTGTGACAGTATGCATATGTGAAGCTTATATTCGTAGTCAAAATTCTGATTTGACTCACTTTGTTCATTGCAGTGGGTAGAGATCTGGGATGTATGTTTGATTGTTTCTCAAATTTACAGACCACATTATACATATGAGCCATTCCCCTGGAGCGGGTTTCCCCTAACATTGTTAGTATGAATTCTTCTGCTATATACTGTGCTGTTTACAAGGACAGGAAATAGACAAGCCATGGGTTCAATTCCAACGAGCCCTGCCTTTTATTCAATTATTATGCTGCAAAAAGAAGAACTTCCCTGAACTGTCTTCCCCAAAACAGTCAGTATAGCGCTCTTTTGTGGCACACCATGCTGAAAGACTATTTAGAAGACTAGGAGAAAATCAAATCATGAATTCAATTCCACTGAGGCCTGTTTTTATTTATTTTTTTTATTATCAGTCTGCTAACAGAACCATCCCCCTGAAGTGTCTTTTCCTGAATATTTCACTCTAGCCCAGCTCAAATTCACCTTGTTATGGAGATAAGTGTGTAATATAATTGGAGACAGTTTATGGATCAGATCCCCTCAGCGGTTTCATTTTCGTTTTAACAACATTCATGTTATAACACAGGCATACTCACTAAAACATTATACTGTTTGGCCAAGTAGGATTGTACATCATCTGACTTTATTGTATCCTGTATGTCCTGTCTGAGATTTGCATAAATCTACATTTAAGCATTGTCCAATCCCATTCTTCACTGTGTTTTCTGCCCCTTCTTTGGTTAACACCTCGGTTTGCAGTCTTTTCTGTCCATTTCTGCTGACCTACTAACTCAATGCTCCACCATTGGCCATCATTGACCGTTTACCTTTCATAGGACATTTCTCTGCATATACATTGCCTTATGTTACAATAATATATCAGCAGCATAGCTTGGCTGTCTGTGCACGAGGATTTACAATGACTGCCATATGTGCTCTTGTATCTACGATGCTTACTGCAGCCGTTCATACTTTTATCTGGTTGCAATGCACCTGGTACTGCAGACATAACAGAAGCTTGTCATCATGAAAACAGCCCTGGTCACAAGCACATACTACAAGTATCAAGGCTCGTTGAACAAATTATGTAAACGATGACTTGGCTGCAATACTGGATACAACATTCCAAGTTCCCCAGCAATCCCTTCAGGTACATTTTCTTTTATGGCTGATATTCAGATACTGTAGCATATAGATCTAGTCTCTAGGTCAAGGTCAACCAGTTTATTATTCTGCCATCCTATTTTTTCCAGGTCCTATAGTTTCTTATTATGTAATTGCATCTCTGTTTTCAGAGCAGACTTGTTTTCCTTTTGGTTTTGGATTCTTTCTTTTTGTTTTCCCACTTCATGTTGCTGGTGTCCAACTGTCTTTGTTGTTCTATATCCTCAGCTACTTTCACTGACTTTTGGAACAATTTTCACTCTTGTTTCTCTTGTGGAGCAGTTTTACACACCTCCATCTCATTCTTACCCTATTCTTGTTCCCTGTCCTTCTTTATAATTTCACTTTTGGCACCAAGAACCACTTTTTTTCTTTAAATTAACCTTTTGGGCAAAGCTGCATGCCTAAGCAGCGAATTTGCATCAGTTTGTTAATATTCCCGTGTTACTTTGTGATTTTAAACAGGACGGAATTCTTACCTGTAGCAATCGGTAGATATCCCAATGACTGGGAAAAATTCTGGGTAGTGCTCATTGTGGAAAGGGGGAAAGACTACATGGAAAGAGAGTGACCGGGAATTATTTATTATTATTAGATTATGAAAGGTCCACGTGTCTGATTTGCAATGGGCCCAACTTGCTCACTGCAAAAGGCCTACATGCTTTAGAAATCAACTAAGATCATTGCAAACTGGGCCAAGGAGGCTAAATAAGTATTATAAAAAATTTATAGAATGAAATCAACTATACATTCTTTTAAGGTTTTATAATTTCTTTTAATTACAGAGGTGGTAAGACATGTTTTGGAAAAGCTTGATATGCTTTTCTAGGGAAGGGGTTAGGGTTACGCAGACGGGATCATGATCATTAGAGTCATTAAATGGACAACACTGGTTAAGTGTTATAGAGGACTTGTACAGGACCATGACCCCTACACCCGATCTTATTCCAGGCCTGGAGCTCTGCATGCAGAGGTATCCTGTGGGAAAAAAGTAATAAAAGTGGTGTTTACATCTGTAGTATTGTCCTTAAGGCACAACTTGGTGACTAATACAGTATCAGTGCTGTTTATGCACAGAATGGAGTCAAGTTGTTGTACTTTTTGATGCTACCAGCATTTAACAGAGAGATTCTAAAGGTGGGAGATCAAAATAGTGGGGACTGTTGATCAGTGGAGAAGGGACATGGCTTTGTGTGATATTGCTAGCAAGTAGAAGAAACACAATTAAGTAGAGGTGGTAGAGGTAGTTTCCTCTGTTTAGCTGCAGGAACTAATTTTAGGATGTGGGATGATTTGTTTACAGGCAATCAATTTGGAACTAAAGTGGTATGCTTTACAGAAAACATAACAGGGTTCGAAGTTTGTGCTAGAAGGTATGAGAATGGTAAGGTTGCAGCAGACTTCTTCTGAGTTAAAATATGAATTTTCAACGTAGCCTAACAAAACGAGAGGAAAAAAGTATATATGAATCAGTTGTTGGGGGCTTGGCTTGAAAGGCTTTTATGGTAAAGAAGATTTTGTCAGGTACTGATGTTAGCACGCTAGTAATGACTTATGATTGGTTGGTTAAAATTAGAGGAAAAATAAGTCAGTGAAGGATTGAAAAGTATTATGTATGAAGGAAATACAGTAGAGTAGGCTGGAATGGGGCTAGGGTTCATGACCAAAGCAAAGCCAAGTGCAGCAAGATAAAGTGAACTGGGGACCCTCCACAAATAATTCCAGCAAAACAACAAATCAGGAAAATGTTATCGGATAGTTATTTCTAACAGATTCTAACAGATGATTAACAACTAAACAGTTTCATCTAGGCCAAATAATTCAGGCAGGAGGAACATGGGAATAAACCACCCAATACGGTCTGTGTCAGACCAGCAAATAGAAAATCACTAAATTCAAAATTTCAAAAAACAGAAAAGTACAGTTGTGTACCTACCATAAATGTAGATGTTTGAGTGTATTCACTGTTGCAGTCATTACACTTGGGTTATCCTAATGGCAGGCTACCCGCAGTTGGCCTGAATTCCAAAGTCCTGGTCCGGCATCGGTTGCTGTCGCCTCTTCCCTGACGTCAGTGCACCAGGGGTATAAAAGATGCAGCTGACACCATTTTCTTCAGTTTTTCTTGCCCCAGATGTCAGGTGTCCCCAAAAGGGTAGGCTAAAAATTTGCAAATAAAAATGCATGCACTAACATAAACATTACCTTCCTCTACAAGCAAATACACCACATAGGTTGTATAAAATAGAGAAGTACAGATAAGTCCCAGCAATGAAAGGGGGAAAGGGGGATGGTGGGAGGATATCCTGGACTGCAACAGTGAATACACTCGAACATCTACATTTATGGTAAGTACACAACTGTACTAAGTTCATCGTGTTTCACTGTTGCAGTCATTACACTTGGGTTGAATCCTAAAGCTGAGGTAGGGCGGCTGGGTCTAAATAGGATTAGAAGTGGCTATGAGGCCCTGCAGAACTGCAGTGGCAAAGCCTGCTCTGGATTTAGAGTAAAGATGTAAGTGATAGTGCTTGGTAAAAGTGTGCACTGATCTCCAAGTTGCAGCCTCCAAAATTTCCTTGGTTGGTACTCCTCTGAGAAAGGCTGCTGATGTGGCTGCTGCCCTGGTAGAATGTGGCCTAATATTCTTAGGCACTGATTTGCCATGCTGTGCACAGCAGAAACGAATGCAGTGTCCTATCCATTTCGAAATAGTCTGCTTTGAAATAGCCTTTCCTTGTGATCCTGCAGCGTATGCCACAAAAGGTTGCTCAGTTTTTCTGAAAGCTTTTGTTTTGTCCAAGTAGAAGCGTAGCTGCCTGCGTATGTCCAAAGAATGCAGAAGTCTCTCCCCTTTATTCTGAGGATTTGGATAAAAGGTTGGTAAATGAATGGTTTGGTTAAGAGCCACACTGGATACTACCTTTGGCATAAATGTTGGCTTTGTCCTTAGAGAAACCCTGTCCAGATGAAAAATGATTAAAGGTTCCACTGCCATTAATGCCTGTAACTCTGACACTCTTCTTGCTGAAGTTATTGCTAGGAGCAGAGCAGTTTTCCATGATAAGAATTTTATCTCAGCTGTATTGGCGGGCTCAAAAGGAGGCAGTGTGAGCTTTTCCAAGACAAAGTTGAGGTCCCATGTTGGTATAGGTGCTCTCCTTGGGGGTCTTATGTTTTGTGCCCCTCTGAGGTACTGTCTTAGCAGTGGATGAGAGAAAATAGGAGGTTCTGTATTGTAATGAGCTGAAATGGCAGAGGCATGGATTTTAATTGATGAGAAGGTTTATAGGTTTATAGGTTTATACTAGGCTATCTGCCTGAGGGCATTTACAAGCCTAGCCCATAGTTTTGTGGCTTACGCCACCCCTTTAGTATGGGGAACTATACCCATTATTTTGCTGTGCCTCTGTCGAGCAGTGACACTGAGGTAATCCCTGGGGTATATCTGCGATCTCCCATCCATTGGTCAAGATTTCTCTTGAACAAGGCCAGCGAGGTGCTCTGCCTCACATATACCGGGATTTTGTTCCACAGCATAGGGGGTCTTTGGGTGATGAATCTATCCCTCCAGCACGTCCTATTAATAGCCGTGTTGAGGTTTAAGTCTCCCACCCTTGTGGCTCTGACGGATCTAGATTTTGAGGTGAAGCATATTCATCAAATCTGGGTATGACATGGCCTTGTATGTCAGGCACAGGTCACCTCTGAGCAAACTGAATAGAGCTGAAGTTCTTTCAGTCGGGCAGCATAGGACAGATTTTGAGACCCTTTATCCTTTTGGTGAGGAACTTTTGTGGCCTCCAGCTGCTGCAAATGTCGGGTCAGATACATTCAATGGGGCATTGTACTCAATCATTGGTCTGATGAGTGATGAGTATAGGGAAACTATGACCTCCCTTGATCTAGATGTGAATCCCTTCATGATAAGGTGGGCAATGTAGAAGGTCTTCCTAACTACTTTAGCTAGATGGGTGTCGAATGACAGGCTACTGTCAACCTGGGTCCCCAGGTCCCTAATAACTTCTTCTGTGCTCAGTGGATTGCCACCTATATGGTAGCTAGGGGTAACCTTGTTTTTCCCGAAGGGTATGACTATGCATTTTTTGGCATTTAACTTTAGGCCATGGCTCTGGCACCAGTTATCCGTTTCTGTGAGACCCTTCTATAGGATATCTGCGTCAGATGTGTTTTCAACTACGGTGCCCAGTTTGCAGTCATCTGCAAACTTTGTCAGCGATAACCCTCCTGTGTTTGCTTGTACTTCGGAAAAGTAGATGCCAAACAAGAGTGGGCCCAGGACTGAGCCCTGTGGGACACCACTTGTGACAGGCTTTGAGTCTGACATGGCGCCAGCAACTCTGACCCTGTGGGTTCTGTCACTCAGCCAGTTTGCAACCCATCTTGTGATGTATGGGTTAACATTTAAGCTGATGAGATTTTCAATGATACCCGAGTGGGGTATTGTATCGAAGGCTTTCGCCAGATCGCTAGTGTCCTCTCCTGCTCAGCTGATGAACCTGGGAATATTGAGGCAATGTTACAATTGCCTCATGTACACAGACAACCCTCTCCTCCCACAAAACACAAATACATGCGAGAGATGCAACTATACGGCCAAACCGGAGGCTGAGTTTTCTCAACATAGGAATGGCAAGACCAGACAGGAGGAGAAGGTTACCACACACACTATAGACCCAGTCTCACATAGTACCATCACAACCTCAAATCATACACATAAACACAAAAAGACATACTCGGAGGCTCTGATCAAAAATCTACCAAAACAGCAGAGGCCACCAAAGCAGACACCCAAACAACTACCTTTGTCCAGCATCTCAGTTAAGTATGGTAAAATCTGAGGAATATTTGGAACAAGCGGTTCAAGTCCTTGTGCCTGGATCCAAGCACAGAATCTCTTCCATTTTTCTGCATAAGATTTCCTGGTGCTGGGCCTCCTGGCTTCCAAAACTACATCCATAACTGCTTTAGAGAGAGGTGTGTTCTGAGTGGCTATATTATTCGCCATGCAGCCAGATTTAAGGTTCTGAGTTGGCTGTGCAGGATCTGATTGTTTTGTTGGGTCAGCAGATGAAGAATTTGAGGTAAAGTCCAGGCTGTCCCTTGAGACAAGCTCTTTAGGATTGGGTACCAGTGCTGGCGTGGCCAGTCTGGGGCAATCAGAATCATTTTTGGCTTCTCTTGTCTGACTTTTAGGAGTACCTTGGAGAGTAGAGGCAGTGGTGGATAGGCATAAACTGTTAGGGTTTTCCAGCTGAATGATAGAGCATCCACCTTCCATGCTTGTGAGTGATAAGTCCTTGTGCAGAATCTCTGTAGTTGGCAGTTGTGAGTGGAGGCAAATAGATCTATGTCTGGGCATCCCCATTTCTTTGTTATCATGCTGAAGACTTGTGGATCTAGTTTCCACTTTTGAGGGTCCATGAGGTTTCTGATTAATTCGTCTGCCAGAGTATTTTTTTTCCTGGCAGGAATTGTGCCTGCAGATGTACTTGATAGGCCAGTGCTGTGTTCCACAAAGCCATGGCTTGTCTGCAGAAGGGGTAGGAATGTGTGCCCCCTTGCTTGTTTATGTACCACATGACTGTAGTATTGTCCATCTTTAGTAATAGTTGTCCTGGATGTAGTAGATCCGTGAAGGCTGTCAGGGCATTCTGTACAGCTAGCATCTCTTTTTGATTGATATGAAGATGCATTTGGTCTGTGGTCCACGTGCCCTGTATAGACTTTTTCCGCCATGTGTGCTCCCCAGGCATAATCCGATGCATCTGTTGTTAGTGTCTGCCTGGCTGTGGGTAAAGTGAAAGGCTGCCCCTTGTTTTGGTGACAAGCCAGTGCCCACCATCGAAACTCTTGTTGCAGGCAGGGAATGAGAGTAATTATTGTTTCCAGGCTGTGGCAATGTTGAGTCCAAACACTTTTTAGATACCATTGTTGCTTCCTCATATGCAGTCTTGCATATGGAATTAGCAGGATGCAGGATGCCATGAAGCCCAAAGCCTGCAGAATTTTTCTTGCAGGTAGCTGGGTCTTTGTTGCCATCATTTGAAAGTAATGAGTCAGCTGTCTTTGTTTGTCTGGCGTGAGATAAGCCATCTGGGCAGTTGTATTTAAGCTTGCACCCAGGAATATTATATCTTGAGAGGGCACTGTTTTGATTTATTTTTGTTTACTGTGTACCCTAGGCAAATTGGTAATCTTTTTACAAACACCAGATACTTTAGTAGAATGTCCTTGCTCTCTGCTTGAATAAGGTAGTCGTCCAAATAGGGATATATTTGAATTCCACTTTGTCTGCAAAATGCAATTACTGGTGCCAGGCATTTTGTGAAAACCCTGGGCACAGTAGATAAGCCAAAGGGCAGTGCAGAGAATTGGTAATGCATTGAGCCAGCTATGAATCGGAGGTATCTTCTGCAAGATTGTCTGATTGGGACATGCAGGTATGCCTCTTTGAGGTCCAAAGCAACTAGCCAAGCCTTCTTGCCCAGCATGGGTAGAAGTTGCTGCAGTGTCAACATTTTGAATTTTGGAACATCCAGAAAAGTATTTAGAGTAGACAGGTCCAGTATTGGTCTCCAAGCTTTGTCCTTTCTGGGTACCAAGAAAAGTCTTGAGTAAAATCCTTGTCCCTGCTCTTGCTGTGGTACTTTTTGAATAGCCCTCATGTCCATGAGAGCAGAAATTTGTTTTTGCGCCTCTGCCCATTGACTGTGTGGCAGGTCTGGCATACCTTTTGGCCTTGGTAGGGTGTGAAAGTGGAACCTGTAACCCTGGGAAACAATATTCAGTACCCATTTGTCCTTGGTGATCATGTGCCAATTTTGAGAGAAAAGTGCTACTTTTCCCTCTAAGGGTGCTGCCAAAAGGTAAGTGCTTGGCATTGGTAGAGGAAAGTCATTGGGACCGTTTCCTATAAGGTTGTGATTAGTCTTCTCTGCCTTTGGGAGCTGAAGCACCCCATTGTTTAGGTCTGTATGAGCCTTGGGGCTGAGATCTGCCTCTTGGGCGTCTGTATCTGCCTCTTTGTGGCCTGTCTGACACTGGAAAGGACCAATTTTTAGAAGGCCAGTTCCTGCTAAATCTGGGTGGTTGAACCTGTAAGAAATCCTTTACTGTCTGCATTGATTTTGCTTTATCCTCCATTTTCTTTAACACCTCTTCTGCCTTAACACCAAACAAAGTATCATGCTGTAATGGAGCATTCAACAATTTTGCTTTAACATGATCAGGTAAACTTTGTTCTTTTAACCAAGCATGCCTTCGAATGACAGAACCTGTAACTGCGGCTCTGCAAGAAGCCTCTAATGAATCAAAACCACATTGCAAAGTATGCTTTCCCACTTGTTCAGCTGCATGCAATAATTACTGCATTTCCTTATTTTCAGGACATTCTGAGCTTGGAAGCATTTTCTGTTTTAGCAAAGACATTAGGTATTGTTGATATTTAAGCAAGTGAAACTGGCAGTTTAAAGCCCTTACAGCTAAAGTAGCAGAGGTGCAAACTTTTTCCCCCATCTGTCCATTGCTGTAGAATCCCTATCAGAGGGAACATGGATTTTTGCAGTGGAAGCCTTGACCCCTTTGGGACCCTGTGAAATAATTTCTGGGTCAGCAGCAGGGTTTTTATAAAGACATTTATGAGAATCTGGGACCCTGTAGTACCTATTTGGCTTAACTGGTGCAGGAGGTAAAGAATCAGGAGACAAACTGGATTCAGAAGAAACATCATCAACAATATCTAGTTCAGGGGGAATAGCAAGGGGCCTGTGCTGAGGCAGTAAAAGAAAGTCTCTGAGCCTTTTCTTGGATTCTGAATAATCCTGGCTCTCCCAATGGAAATGCTCCCTCATGGTGTGCAGGGTTTCTGGCTGAAGGGTTAGATTCTTCAGCGTCAGAGTCCTCATAGGGAGAAAGAGAATATCCCTGTTCTGAAGAGGAATCAGAGGAAATAGAAACCTGGTCAGAGTAATTATAGTCAGTATCTTGCCTAGGCCTTTTATCAGGAGGGGGATGGGAACCCCTGATCAGAATAATTAGGTCCTCGGCCATTTTAAGCATCTGTTTCTTTGGCATGGATGACTGTCCAGGAGAATGCTATACTTGTTTCTTTGTCTTTAAAGGTGTTTTAGACTTTGCCTTGGCTGAAGAAGTAGTCTTGATAGTAAGCTGTGTAGGTCTGAAAACACCCTCAGAATCCGATGCCTGCTCAGCGGCTCCGGACCCATCTGAGGGAATAGTTTCCGTAGGCCCAATACCTTGAGTTTCCATAGGCCTAGTTGTCTCCACATGAGAGCTGGAGGTGGCCTGTGGCTCTGAGGTAGCGGGTGTTAGGGGCTGTGAAAGCACCTCACTGAGAACTGGCGACTGGCCTAGAAGAGGCTTCGTCGTCGGTTGTTCCGATGGCATTATATAGTTAAACCTTCGGCCAAAGTAATGTAAAGCAAAATCGAACCAACGCTTAATAGTGCGTTGGTTGAATCTAGCGCAAAACCGACAACTAGCAACGTTGTGGTCAGGACCTAGGCAAGGAATACAGTAAGAATGAAAATCCTTATGAGGTATTTGCTTCCCACAAGAAATACAATTGTTAACGTTTACTGACATCGGTCTGGAGCAAGAAAAAGTTTCCCCAACGGGGTACTTAGCTTTATTGAAGACTTCGGATCTGAAATTCAATTTCAAAAATCTCGGCCGACTGGTACTTGCGAACTGCTTTTGCTTCGGGCACCGCGTGGCAAGAAAGACTGGGGAAAATGGTGTCGGCTGCATCTTTTATACCCCTGGCACACTGACGTCAGGTAAAAGGCAACAGCAACTGACGCCGGACCAGGACTTTGGAATTCAGGCCGACTGCGGGTAGCCTGCCAGCAGGATAACCCAAGTGTAACGACTGCAACAGTGAAACACGATGAACATTGTGTTTTCAATATCATCCTAGCACAGTAGATCAAAAATGATTCTAAATAAATGTCAGTATGCTGTGAACTACAACTGTAAGAAATACACAAAATTCTAATAAAGACACAGCAACATGGAGCTAAAATATTCTGCCTTAACAGTTTATACAAATATTATAAATGGTGACAGGCCTTTCTTAATGCTTGCTTAACATTTTACACAGCAGACCTATTTATGGTGTTAAGAACAATGCAGGTAAACATACTATAATATAAAGTAGCATTTCATTTTAAAAAGCTACAAATAAACTGCACCTTTCAGGCTTGGGTTTGTTTCTCAGATTTCAAACTGTGACTTTGAGAAATTACTTTAATGAAGCAAAAGTTTCTTTATCTATAAAATTGGAAAAGACCTCTAACAGGTCATACTTTGTTAATAAAACATACCGGAGAAACAAACTACCAGACTCTCATGGAAGACTGCCTGATCACAATGTGTTTTCCTTGGGGTACATGAAAATAAAAAAAGGGACATTACCTACCTAACCAACAAAACAGCCTATTTTAAGAGGTGGCTACTTTATGCAGAAAAGGAACAGATGGTCAAAAATGTCACTCAGTTCAGGAAAGGAGTTTAAACATAATGGGATGCACATCTACAGTAGCAGAACAAGAATGCTAAATCAGAGAGAGAAGTGCTTATGCTTAAGAAGATTCACTGCAGACAAGAAAGAGACTGATCACTTACGATCATAAAAGGTCAGTGGAGACATTTGGAATAGGAAAACACAGACAGAGAGAGAGAGATGTACTCTATCCCCTCACCAAACAAGGGTGAAGTGCATAGTTCTGAATTATTCTGGCACATTTTCATATCATATTGATAACTTTCAAAATAATGAACTCACTTCATAAACCGGCTCTCACTTACCAACAGAAACACAGGTTTCATAGTTCTGTACCATCACATCCCTGTACAGCTCCTTATCTTGTTTCCTTAACATTTCCCATTCCTCTTCTGAGAAAGTAACAGTGACATCTTCAAAGGTTTCTGGTACCTGAAAGGACAAAAAAATCTCTTCAATGTTTATTATATTCAACATATAATGTGCAGTCTTTCAGAAGCAGATACAGCACTATTTTTAATTTCTTAATTTATTGGGTAAGGGGTCCTTTCAGCCACAAGCTTGGTAGAGAAAAAAGATAAAGTTATAGATATGGTGATGTAGCAAATCTGGCTTGTGGACAATTAAATTAACATCAGTCTGTAGAACCATATATGCAACTGAGAACTATTGGAGAAGGACAAAAAAAAAAAAACAAATATATATATATATATATATATATATATATATATATATATAGATAGATAGATAGATATATATATATATATATATATATATATACATACACACACATACAGGCATATATATATATATATATATATATATGTATGTGTATATATATATATATAGATATATATATATATATATATATATATATATATATATATATATAGATATATAT
>NC_056732.1:677554945-677567445 GCF_019279795.1 Protopterus annectens
TTAATGAAGGACAAACCTTTGTCCAATAACTCAGTAAGGTATTGAAGAGCAACACTTAAATTAGGTTTAGAAACATCAAAGTCCTTTGCTGTACTCCAAATTAAAAATCTCCTCCATTTATCAGCGTAAACTTTCCTTGTACTAGGCCTCCTGGCCTCCAAAATAACATTCAAAACTTGTTGCGGAAGTTGAGACCCTCCAGGGTTTAAAACAGAATATGCCAGGCTGTTAGATGTAGAGAGTGAAGTTTGACATTGAGTAAATGACTGTTCTCCTGAGACAGCAGGTGTGGAATCGAAGGCAAAGGCCATGGAGGCTCCCGTACCAGACTTCTCAGTAATGGGTACCAGTGCTGTCGAGGCCAATCCGGAGCTATTAAAATCATGGTTGGCTTGTCCTGTCTGACCTTCAGGAGTACCTTTGAGAGGAGAGGCAGTGGTGGAAAGGCATACACATGAAGATTGCTCCAACTGAATGAGAGAGCATCCACTTTCCAAGCTGTGGGATGAAACCTTTTTGTGCAAAACTATGGCAGCTGGTAATTTAGAGGAGAAGCGAACAGATCTATGTCTGGAGTTCCCCATAACACTGTCAATTTTTGAAATACATGAGGATCCAATTTCCACTCGTGGGGATCCATAATTTGTCTGCTCAACACATCTGCTAAGGAGTTCTGTGCTCCTGGCAGAAACCTTGCCTGAAGATTCAGCTGTAAACTGAGAGCAGTCTCCCACAAAATCATTGCTTGTCTGCATAGAGGATAAGAATGTGTCCCCTTGCTTGTTGATGTACCACATGACAGTTGTGTTGTCTGTTAGAATCAACACCTGCCCTGGAAGAAGCAAATCCTTGAAAGCTATCAATGCAAATTGGACTGCTAACATCTCCTTCAAATTGATATGTAAATGTTGAAGTCTGGCAGGCCACGTGTCTTGTATCCACTTTCCATTCAGATGAGCTCCCCAAGCTTTGTCTGAGGCATCTGTCGTTAGAATCTGACTCACCTCTGGTCGGGTCACAGAGAGTCCCTTGTTTAGGTGACATTCCTGAGCCCACCACAAAATTCCTTTTGGATGCAAGGTATTATCTGAATGACAGTGTCCATATCTTGGCAGTGCTGCGTCCATACATTTTGAGATACCATTGTAGCTTCCTCATATGCAGTTTGGCATTGGGAAGTACCAGAATACAAGATGCCATGAACCCCAAGGCTTGAAGGACTGTCCTTGCAGTCAGCCTGTACTGACGAGACAATTGGTGGAAGTAAAGAGAAAGATTCTTTTGTTTGTCCGGGTCAAAAGGCCATCTGGGATGCTGTATTCAGTCTCACACCCAGAAAGCACATGTCCTGAGAGGGTACTAGACTGGACTTTATTTCGTTCACAGAATACCCCAGGCATCTTAACACTGCCATCACATACTGTAAATGATGAAGAAGTTTGTCCTTTCCTTGAGCCAGAATCAGGCAGTCGTCCAAATAAGGATAGATTTGTATTCCTCTTAGCCTGAAGAAAGCTACCACTGGAGCCAGAACCTTTGTGAACACTCTGGGTGCAGTAGATAAGCCAAAGGGCAATGCAGAGAACTGATAATGAAAAGTCCCAGCCCGAAAACGCAGATACTTCCTGCAACAGGGCCTGATAGGAATATGAAGGTAAGCCTCCTAGAGATCCAGAGTCACCATCCAGTGATCTTTGCCCAGCAGAGGTAAAAGCTGTTGTAGCGTCAACATTTTGAACTTGGGAATGTCCAGATATGTGTTGAGGATAGATAAATCCAAAATTGGTCTCCACGTGTTCCCTTTCTTTGGTACTAGAAACAGGCGAGAATAAAATCCTAGGCCCACTTCTGGCAGAGGGACCGGTTGTATAGCTCCTATTTGTAGTAGCAGCGAAATCTGTTTGTGAGCCTCTAGTCTTTGTTGAGGAGGAACGTCTGGCATGCCTTTGAAAGGAGGTAAGGTATGGAAATAAAACTTGTAACCTTGGTGTATGATATCCAATACCCATTTGTCTTGGGTAATTAAAATCCAATTTTCCTTGAAGAGTGCCAACCTTCCTCCCAAAGGTGCTGCCAGGCAAGAAGGATCTGGCAGCTGAAAAGTAGGTCATTGGGCCTGTTTACGAAAGGACTGGCCCCTGCCCTCACCAAGACTGTGCAGGTGAACTCCATGTTCTAGGTCTGAAGGAACTCTGAGCTCTGCCCCTACCACGTCTAGATCTACCCCTAGACTGAGAATCAGAGGAAGGATACGTCCACCCCTTAGCAGGCCAATTTCTACTAAACTTTGGAGGCTGAACTTGCAAAAAATCTTTAACAGTCTGCATAGACTTAGCCTTGTCTTCCAATTTCTTCAGGACTGATTCCACAGGTGGACCAAACAACACTTCAGACTGCAAAGGAGCATCCAAAATCCTTGTCTTAACATGGTCAGATAAATTCTGATCCTTAAGCCAGGCGTGCCTGCGAAGAACTGAACCAGTGGCAGCCACCCTAGAAGAGGCCTGCACAGCATCAAAACCACACTGTAAAGAATGCTTACCCACCTGTTCAGAGACATGCACCAAATCTTGTAATTCTTTACAGTCAATGCCTTCTGCCAGAGCATCCACCTTAGATTTCAATTGCGAAGGAGAAAATTTTGATATTTCAACATATGAAACTGGCAATTCAAAGCCCTCATAGCTAAGGTAGAAGATGTATAGACCTTCTTTCCCCATCTATCCAAAGCTCTGGCCTCTTTATCTAGAGGAACCGGATTCTTTACAACAGAGGCCTTGACCCCTTAGGTCCTTGACTAACAGTTTCTGGGTCCGCCCTAGGACTCTTATAGAGATATTTATGAGCCTCAGGCACCCTGTAATACCTATCCGGTTTAACAGGCGCAGGAGGCAGAGAATCAGGATTAAGTGAAGCCTCTGAAAATACATCTTGCACAACATCCAGAACAAGGGGGTATAGCTAAGGGCCTATGTTGAGGTAAAAACAAAAATTCCCTAAGCCTTTTCCGTGAATCAGAGAAGTCCTGACCTTCCCACTTAAAATGCTCCCTCATAGAATGAAGTGTCTCTGAAAAAGAAAAATCCTCTGGAGGAGAAGCAGAAGGAGTGGAATCTTCTGCATCAGAATCAGAATAAGGAGAGTACTCCTGCAAGTCTTCAGCCAAGACTCTGAAACATCGAAGCCTGCTCAAAACTTTCCAACTCTGGCTCCACCCTAGGCCTCTTCTCAGGAGGGCACAATGTACCTCTAATCAGAGTAATCAAATCTTCTGCCATTTTAAGCATGTGCTTCTTAGGCACAGACCCTGCTGAACTAGGACTGACACCAACAGAAGCTAAACCTGGCCTGCCTCTGGAAGAAGCCTTGGAAACAGAAGGAGAGGGTCTAACCACCCTGGGAAGGGAGGGGAGTACAGAAACCTGAGAAGCCCCTTCAGCCTGACCTGCCTCTTGAGAGGCCACATCCTGCAAAATCAAAGTCTCCCCCTGAGACTCCAGAGAAGCCTCCATCGGAATCACCGGTTCCACTGAAGCCTGTAAAGAACCGGCGTCCAGAACAGATGACTCATCTTGCCTGGGTTTAACCGCTTTGTCTTTGTGCTTCTTCGTGGAAGCGGGCGTCGGAGTATCCGACGGCATATTATAATTGCACCGCTTCCCGAAGACCAGCCTAGCACAATCTAACCTTCGCTTAATAGTGCGTTTATTAAACCTAGCACAAAAGCGACACCCAACTACGTCGTGCTCAGGCCCCAAACAAGGAATGCACAAAGAATGATAATCCCTATGCGGTATCTGTTTCCCACAAGAAATACAATTATTCACTTTTTCTGACATCCGGTAATACACTGAGGCAAGAAAAAACCAAAATATTCCCCAACGGGGTACTTAGCCAACTTGGATTCGGTCTGAAACTCCGAACTCGAAAAATTTCAGAACGCCGAACGGCACTTGCAACGCTGCTTCTGCATCGGACCATGTGGCAAAAAAGACTGAGGATATGACGTCGGTCATGCGCATTTGTACCCTGACGTCCTGATGTCAGTTTTAAGCGCCGTGACCGACGTCAGCCTAATACTTTGGTATTCGGGCCGACCGAGGACAGCGGACTACCCATATGTAAGGACTGCAGCAATGTGAGATGAAGAACATCACCTGTTATTACTTCTGAACAATGCACCAAAAGCAAACATGCAATAAACTAGAAATGACTATAACTTGTCACTATAACATACCACAGGATAGCACTCATCAAAGAACAGAGCCTATGTTATAAAATGACACTAAATGATTAATGCAGACATGTAAAATAAATTAAAATATTCCATTAGTTGATGTTTGCCCACTGGATTTCATTATTAGGTATTACATAACAGATAATAGCACTCATCTAACATTCTAGACTATGTGGTTGAATGTGCTTTGCAATGATTTTTTTTTTTTTTAACTGTTTACTAGTTTATTAGTGTAATGCAATTTGTGTCATCTGCAAGTTATTTTACTGTCCATAACTGGCAAACTTTCAGCACTATTTTGCTGCATGGTACATTCTCAGGCTATCACCTACTCTCTTCCTCTGCCACTCCATACACAGACTTACGTATGTTTATCTAAATGTAAATATATATATATATATATATATATATATATAAAATGTATAAAAGTCCACCAGAGGCAGACACACAGTACTCAACCCCTAGATCTAGATTAGGCTTCAGTAGAAACAGAGAGTGATAAGGTGGTTCTGTGTGGCAGTTCCTGGGAAACAGCATGGTCTCCTTTATCACTTCTATGATGGCATCAGCCCTATACCTAAAAGGACATTCATTGTCCAAATATGTAATTAATCTGGGGAGAATGAATTGGTTTAACTGAGAAAGGTAGCAACTCATGCAATTCAGCACCCTGATAAAAGCATTTATTTTGCATTTTCTTGAAATTATAGCATGACCGCTTAAAAAAATTAGGGATGCAGGAAAGCCAGATGCCATCCTTCAGTTTAAGTTTGTTATAAAATGTAAATCACCAGTAAGGTAAAACAAACCAACAAATATGTTATAAACCTGCTTAGAAATATTGCACTGCATGTGAATGCATCAGTGCTAATGTTTTAGTAGTAAAATAACCGTGAGAGACGGCCGATAACTGCTGATTTTAAAGATAAACATTTCAGCAGTACTTTGCTCTGACTCACTATATAGATATGTATTTTAATTAATATTTATTTATTTGAAAGGTTAAGTAAGAGTTCTAGGAGAATGGCAAACCACAAATAATGCTCTTTCTGACCAAGGTTCCCTGTAAAATTTAAAAAAAAAAATGCTGGACAGTTTAAGATGCTCAAATAATTAAATACCTGCAAGGCACAAAAGAGCAAACCTCATCTCAGTGTGTGTTTTCCTGGGGGAATAATAACAATCCTGGGACTGTCACTAAAGTGCATACTTAATCAGAAGGTGAGAAGGTAAAATGAGAAAATGGTGACATCAGATTGTGGGAGGGATTACTGAAGTACAGTGAGCAAAGGACACTGTAGAACAAAACTGCTAAAAGCTAGTACAAAAAAAAAAAAAAGAAAATAAGAATTAGGTGTTGTGTTTATGATGTACTATCTGTTGGTATGTAAAAAAGGTTTTTCAGAGACTCCCAACTTTGATACTCTCCATTTAAGGAAAATAAACTGTGTCACGGTTTCTGAATCTGAACACTAGTCCACACTCACTGCAGCAGTTCTACTTGACTGCTTGAATGGGATGTCAAGTCAACTGTGCAGTTTGGTGCTAGTCTGAAAACATACAATTTGTTTCACCATCAATTAAATCCTCGCTGTGATCAAATGCACTTTCACTCAACTAGAGTGGAGATGCACTTAGAGGAGCCATTAAGGATCATCCTATAGATCACCTAACTGCAGCCTTCAATTGAATCTCCAATGCATCTTTCAAGCAAAAATTTAAAAAAAAAATGTTAAGTTGAACTGGAAATGTACCATTTTGGTGGTAGATTTTAAAAGCACAGTGCAGTGCATTTCTTTTTTTTTTTTTTAGCTCACAGAATGGCTTTAAAAAGGGGGTGGCATGTGCCCCTGTCCCCTGCCTAAATTCACCACTGTGTAGTACAGCAGAAGTGATATGTACAGTCTGCTTTTCCAGCAGTGTTAGCTTAAAATGGACAAGGCAGGCCATGCAAACACACTGCAGGTAGGATTAACACAGTGCGATTAGTACAGCTGATGTTAATGAGTAACTCTGCCCAAACTATAGCAGTTCTGTAAAATTCAGGAAATACTTCACAACAGATTCCCAGATATTCCAAGGCTACTTAGTCTTATCACCATTCACACCTTCCTAATATCCCCACCTTATCCTGTAACTTCAGAGGGGTCATACCAGCCAATCCCAGAGTAAATGTGTGTATACCTATCCAGACGTACTTTAAAGGAAGATACTGAATCTCACTGCTTAACTAATAGAGAAAGTTTGGGAGGTACTGGGTTCTAAACCTAATCCTGACCTTGTTTTATTTATCTGTTAGTGAATGTTTAGGTCTGTGCTTTTAGCAATGATGAAGATATTGGACTTGCAGAGAAACAGGCGGTCTAGGACAACCTGGACTCCAATAATGTGACCAGTGAAACAGAACTCCCTCTAAAAGTTTATAACACACTGAATAAAAGGACAGAACTTCCTGCCTCTCTTGATAGCTTATGGACTTCAGGCCTCTGATCCCTTTTGCTAGGAACCTTTGAGATCTTTCAGCTGATATGTTAAGTGAGATACATTCTGAAGGAGGCATTGTATTCAATAATTAGTCTGACTAATGCCACATACAATACAGTATTTTCCACTTTAGACCTTAAAGATATTCCACTAGTAATTAGCTGTACTAAATAGAAAGAATTCCTGACAACCGTTATCATATTATGGTCAAAAGAGAGAGAGTTATCCAACTAAGTTTGTAGGCCCTGACTACATTTTTGTTTTGTAGTGGCATGTTGTTTGTACAATATGATAAAGGACACAAGTGATGATATTAGCACACCACAAATTTACTAGGGATAGGTCAAAATTAGGGTGTGACTTGAAAAGAACCCTGTCTGCTGTCATTTGGAAACTGTGTTAACCAGAGGTCTTGGCTCTCTCTCTCCTTGAGGCACAACTGTTCACTTTCATTCTTCCTGCTGAGACACCTGCTGCCCACATTGTGTGGGTTCTGTCTTTCAGCCAGTTTATTATCCATCTTACCACATATGGCATTATTTTTAAAACCTAAACCTAAAAACTTAAACTGGCTTAAATTCCCATATGTGCTTCTCTATAACCAACTCACTACTGCTCATAAAATCCTATATAACCCTGACAAAGTCCCTGCCCTCAGATCTTTAATAAGTCCTTATACTAAGCCTAGAAAACTCCAATCTACAGATAAAGTTATGCTAAATACTACTACAAATAACGCAGCTGGCGACTCCCAATTTTCCAACTACGTCATCAAAAACTGAAATAATCTCTCACCAGAATTAACTCAAGAACCGTCCGTGGCCAAATTTAAAAACTTAATGAAACTCTTTTTCAGATCTCATAGGATATGCACCTGCCTTAACCGTATAGGATAGAGATTACAAACTTCTCTCTACCTTATCCCCTAGTGAAGCCCCCACTTACCTACCTCACCTAAACTATTACCTCCCTTTAAATACTGCTAGTACTTAAGAATAATCCTCCATACAGAAAGCCTAATGGAATACTGTCCAGTTATCTTCCATTTTATTTACTCTTACTGTCGATGCACATGACAGAGTTATTTTCCAAATGCTTATTAACTATAATCATATCCGTTTTACTGCCCTGTCTGTTCTCGTGTTTTGCTGCAATAAGCTATGTTTTTCCTTCATCAATACAATGTATCTGCCACAGTCTTTGTACCTGTATTTTTGTACATTTGATTCTATTGTACCTCGTATTATTATTACTATTAGTAGTATTTTTGTACTTGGATGTAACTAATTTGTATTTGGTGCTTTTCTCCCCGGGCCTCTGCTGAAAATGGACATATATCCAGTTGGACTTTCCCAGTCAACAAATGTAAAATAAAATAAATAAATAAATAAATTTAGCTCCTGTATGATACCAGCATGAGGAATGACATTAAGGTATGTCACGTGAACCACAAAGTCACTATCTACAGCCTTAGTAACCATTTTGAAGAAGATTACCAGATTGAATAGCCAAGAATTACCCTTCGCATATCCAAACTGTTGAATAATCTCTAAGGTTCATGATATCAGTACTAGAGAAGATGAAATTAAACATCAAATCTTCTGAATCATCATAGACATCAAAAAGACTTTTATTATAAAAGACAGAAAATACTGCAAAACATTTTGAGTCATAGGCACCACTGTAAATATTTGTAATCTTTAACTTTCATTTAGAAACAAAACTGATTATACACTTTCAATTAACTTGATGTTTAATTTAGAAATTAATTTGCTCTTTTATGATTAATACCATCTGGCAATAAAGAACAACTAATAAAAATATTTAAAAAGTCCTGATATCATAATTTATGAGGTCAGTTATGATGCATATTGTGGTTTTACAGATGAGTCTTCTAGGTCTGATAGGTCTGTAATTGCCCACGTCAGTTATAAGGTCACCCTTACCAAGTGACATCAAAATTTGCATGATGGGTGGTGAGGAGCATCACTGATGCTCACGTACAACCATCAACAAATGACACTGCTTATTGTCTAGTAACATGTATCATATGTCTTGTATATTGGTAATGTCAACCATCAGCTGCACATGTACAACCATCAACAAATGCCACTGCTTGTTGTAGAGCCACATGTATCATATGTCACGCATACTGGCAATGTCTACCATCAGATGCACATGTACAACCATCAACAAATGACACTGCATGCTGTCTAGCAACAATAAAGTCCACAGGTATCATACTCTTATAGTGGCAATGTCTACCATCAGCTGCACATGTACAGCCATCAACAAATGACACTGCTTGTTGTCTAGCAACATGTAACATATGTCTTGTACATTGACAATGTCTACCATCAGCTGCACATGTACAACCATCAACAAATGGCACTGCTTGTTGTCTAGCAACATGCATCATATATCATGTATATTAGCAATGTCTACCATCAGTTGCACATGTACAACCATCAACAAATGACACTGCATGTTGTCTAGCAACGATAAAGGCCAACAGGTATCATACTCATGTATAGCGGCAATGTCTACCATCAGTGGCACATATGTGTTGAGCTCCGTTCTCTGACAGTTTGCATAAGTGAAACAGGGTGAAGTTTATATTCGTAGTCAAAATTCTGACTTGGCTCACTGTGTTCATTGCAGTGGGTAGAGATTTGGGATGTATGTTTGATGGTTTCTCAAATTTACAGACCACATTATGAACCTATGAGCCATTCCCCTGAAGTGGGTTTCCCCTAACATTGTCAGTATGAATTCTTCTGCTGTATACTGTGCTGTTTACAAGGACAGGAAATAGACAAGCCATGAGTTCAATTCCCATGAGCCCTGCCTTTTGTTCAATTATTATGCTGCAAAAAGAGGAATTTCCCTGAAGTGTCTTTCCCCAAAACAGTCAGTATAGCATTCTTCTGTGGCACACCATGCTGAAAGACTATTTAGAAGACTAGGAGAAAATCAAATCATGAATTCAATTCCACTGAGGCCTGTTTTTCTTTTCTTATTATCAGTCTGCTAACAGAACCATCCCCCTGAAGTGTCTTTTCCTGAATATTTCACTCTAGTTCAGCTCAAATTCACTTTGTTATGGAGGTAAGTGTGTAATGCAATTGGAGACAGTTTAGGGATCAGATCCCCTCAGAGGTTTCATTTTCGTTTTAATAACATTCATGTAATAACACAGGCATAATCACTACAACATTACACTGTTTGCACATGTAGGAATGTACATCATCTTACATTATTGTATCCTGTATGTCCGGTCTGAGTTTTGCATAAATCTACATTTAAGCATTGTCCGATCCCAGTCTTAACTGTGTTTTCTGCCCCTTCTTTGGTTAACACCTCTGCTTGCAGTCTTTTCTGTCCATTTCTGTTGACCTACTAACTCAATGCTCCACCCTTGGCCATCATTGACCGTTCACCTTTCATAGGACATTTCTCTGCATATACGTTGCCTTACGTTACAATAATATATCAGCAGCATAGATTGGTGGTCTGTGCGCAAGGATTCACAATGACTGCCATATATGCTCTTGTACCTACGATGCTTACTGCAGCCATTCATATTTTTATCTGGTTGCAACACACCTGGTACTGCAGACATAACAGAAGCTTGTCATCATGAAAACAGCCCTGGTCACAAGCACATACTGTAAGTATCAAGGCTCGTTGAACAAATTATGTAAATAACGATGACTTGGGTGCAATGCTGGATGCAACATTCCAAGTTCCCCAGCTATCTCTTCAGGTACATTTTCTTTTATGGCTGATATTCAGATACTGTAGCATATTGATCTAGTCTCCAGGTCAAGGTCAACCAGTTTGTTATTCTGCCATCCTATTTTTTCCAGGTCCAATAGTTAGTTGTTATGTAACTGCATCTCTGTTTTCAGAGCAGATGTGTCTTCCTTTTGGTTTTGGATTCTTTTTTGTTTTTCCACTTCATATTGCTGGTGTCCTACTGTCTTTGTTGTTCTATATCCTCAGCTACTTTCACTGACGTTTGGAACAATTTTCACTCGTTCCTCTTGTGGAGCAGTTTTGCACACCTCCAGCTCATTCTTACCTTATTCATGTTCCCTGTCCTTCTTTATAATTTCAGTTTTGTCACCAAGAACCACTTTCTTTCTATAAATTGACCTTATGTGCAGAGCTGCATGCATAAGCAGCGAATTTGCATCAGTTTGTTAATATCCCCATGTTACTTTGTGATTTTAAACATGAGGAAATTTACCTGTAGCAATTGGTAGGATATCCCAATGACTGGGAAATAGTCTGGGTAGTGCTCATTGTGGAAAGGGGAAGACTAAAAGGGAAGAGTGTGACTGGGGATTATTTATTATTATTAGATTATGAAAGGTCCACGTGTCTGATTTACAATGGGCCCAGCTTGCTGACTGCAAAAGGCCTACATGCTTTAGAAATCAACTAACATCATTGCAAAATGGGCCAAGGAGGCTAAATTCTCCTAGTATTATAAAATAATTAATAGAGTGAAATCAACTATACATTCTTTTAAGGTTTTATAATTTCTTTTAATTACAGAGGTGGTAAGACATGTTTTGGAAAAGCTTGATATGCTTTTCTAGGGAAGGGGTTAGGGTGACCCAGACGGGATCATGATCATTAGAGCCATTAAATGGACAGCACTGGTTAAGTGTTATGGAGGACTTATACAGGACCATGGCCCCTACACCCGATCTTATTCCAGGCCTGGAGCTCTGCATGCAGAGATATCCTGTGGAAAAAAGTAATAAAAGTGGTGTTTACATCTGTAGTATTGTCCTTAAGGCACAACTTGGTGACTAATACAGTATCAGTGCTGTTTATGCACAGAATGGAGTCAAGTTGTTGTACTTTTTGATGCGACCAGCATTTAACAGAGAGATTCTAAAGGTGGGAGATCAAAATAGTGGGGACTGTTGATCAGTGGAGAATGGACATGGCTTTGTGTGATATTGCTAGCAAGCAGAAGAAACACAATTAAGTAGAGGCTACAGAGGTAGTTTCCTCTGTTTATCTGCAGGAACTAATTTTATGATGTGGGATGATTTACTTACAGGCAAGGGTTCTGTTTATGTGTGATGGCAGACTTCAATGCTTTCTAGCAATCAATTTGGAACTAAAGTGGTATGCTTTACAGAAAACTTAACAGGGTTCGAAGTTTGTGCTAGAAGGTATGAGAATGCTAAGGTTGCAGCAGACTTGTTCTGAGTTAAAATATGAATTTTCAAAGTAGCCTAACAGAACGAGAGGAGAAAAGTATATATGAGTCAGTTGTTGGGGGCTTGGCTTGAAAGGCTTTTATGGTAAAGATGTTTTTGTCAGGTACTGATGTTAGCAAGCTAGTAATGACTTATGATTGGTTGGTTGAAATTAGAGGAAAAATAAGTCAGTGAAGGGTTGAAAAGTATTATGTACGAAGGACATAAAGAAGAGTGGGCTGGAATGGGGCTAGGGTACATGACCAAAGCAAAGCCAAGTCCAGCAAGATAAAGTGAACTGCGGACCCTCCACAAATAATTCCAGCAAAACAACAAATCAGGGAAATGTTATCTGATAGTTATTTCTAACAGATAGTTTCATCTAGGCAAAATAATTCAGGCAGGAGGAACATGGGAATAAACCACCCAATACGGTCTGTGTCAGACCAGCAAATAGAAAATCACTAAATTCAAAATTTCAAAAAACAGAAACAGTGTTTTCAATATCATCCTAGCACAGTAGAACAAAAATTATTATAATAAATGTCAGTATGCTG
>NC_056732.1:677574945-677644945 GCF_019279795.1 Protopterus annectens
GAAAGGGTCCAGGCCTTGGGCCTGAGCCCAGATGGAAAATCTCTTCCATTTGCTAGAGTAAATTCTTCTGGTGGAGGACTTGTGAGACGACGATAGGATATGCACCACCTCAGGTGAAAGGGAATGTAGTCTAACTATTGATGGAAGTGGAGCAGCCAGGCTGTCAACCTGAGGGACTGTAGGGAGGGGTGGAGCTGTCCCGACATGTGAGTCAATAGGTCTGGCACTGGATCCAGAGTCCAAGGACCGTCCACTGTGTACCGCTGAAGGAAGGGGAACCAGACCTGGTGGGGCCAGTGTGGAGCAAATGGAATCATCTTGCTTCCCAAGTAAATGGCTTTCTGAATCACTCTTGGTAACAGAAGAAATGGAGGAAAGGCATAGAGCAGACCGGAAGGCCAACCGTGGACTAGAGCATCCCTGGGTGACTCCCCCTGTGGGGGGATCAGAGTGAAGTAGTTGCTGCATTTGGCACTGAGGGGACTGGTAAAGAGATCACAGCAAGGCTGACCCCACCTGCTGAAAATCCAAGTCGCAACTCGGTTGTTCAGGGACCACTCGTAAGGCATCAGAATAGCTCTGCTTAGCCTGTCTGCTATCACGGTGGATTTTCCTGGAATGTGCGTTGTCACTAGAAACCGTTGGGAAGACACTGCCCAATTCCACACTCTCATGGTTTCTCTGCAAAGGGGGTAAGACTTGGTTCCCCTTTGCTTGTTCAGGTACCAAACAACTGACATGCTGTCTGAGTGAATAGCAAACGTTCCCCGGGGAAGAGAGCTCTGGTTTGCTTGCAATGCTAATAGCACTGCTCTCATCTCTAGGACATTGATGTGTAAGTGTACCTCGTGATCCTGCCATGTGCCTTGGACCGTTCTGCCTAGATAATGCCCCCCCACCCTATCTGGGAAGCGTCCCTGGTCACTGTGGCAGCAGGAGACAGGGGATCTAGATTCCTCCCCTTGTCCAGGTTGGAAGAACATAGCCACCAACGGAGATCCTGCCTGCATTGCTCTGTGAAGAGAATTGGGTGAGAGAGGTAATTTTTGAAAGGACCACTGGACTGAAAGGAGCCACTGGAGGATCCGCATGTGTAGCCTGGCTAAGGGCACTAGCATGATGGTCGCCGCCATGGATCCTAATAGCTGAAGAACTAACCTGGCTTGGACTTTCTTCCTGGCAATAGAGCCTGGACCTGAGATTGCAACACTGTTATCCTTTCTGGAGGTAGAAAGGCCCTCACTTGAAAAGAGTCTAGCTCTGCGCCTATAAATACAACACGCTGTGAGGGCAGCAAGGCAGATTTTTCCCAGTTTAATGTAATTCCTAGCCTTTGGCAAAGGGTTATGGTAGCCTCCGTGGCTTGAATGAGGAGATGCCTGGGGGGGGCAGTAAGGAGCCAATTGTCCAGGTAAGGAAACACCTGGAATTCTAGACATCTCAGGTGAGCTGTCACCACTGCCAAGCACTTGGTAAACACCCTGGGGGCTGTGGTGAGACCAAAGGGCAGGGCTCGAAACTGGAAATGACTGGCTCCCAGCTGGAAGCGTAAATGATTCCTGGATGCCTTGTTTATCTTGATGTAATAGGCATCCTTGAGGTCGATAGAGCACATCCATACTCCCTCTCCCAGCAATGGGAAGATGGATTGAAGAGTGACCATTCGGAATTTGGACTTCAGGACGTAGTGATTCAATCGGCTGAGATCCAGAATGGGTCACAGGTCCCCTGTTTTTTTTTTTGGCACCAAAAAGAGTCTTGAGTAAGTTCTTGATCCGATCTGGTCTGAGGGGACCGGTTGGATGACTCCTTTTCTTAGCAGCTTTGCTATCTCTAGCGCTGCTTGATCCCTTTGACTGGGTGGAACGTCCTGGATTTTTTTTGATTAAGGGGGGGGTGAAGCAAAGGGAATGGTGTAACCTCCGGTGATTATTCGATGCACCCATCGATCCTGAGTGATGCCCTCCAAGGCTTGAGGATGCCTCGAAAAACGGCCCCCGACTGGCTCCGGAGTAGCACAGTCGGGCGATCCCTCAGGGATGCTGATAGGAAGATCCGCGAAAGGAGTCACAGTCTCCCAAATTGCGGGGGCCTCCTCTGTCCCTAGGATGGTGTCTTCCAGAATAATTCCCCCCTCCTCTGCCTTTGGAGGGGGGCTCACCATGAATGGCTGGAAAAGACTTTTGTGACTTCTTGAACCACATCTTCCCTCCTCTCTGAGCCTTGGGATAAGGCCTAGAGGGAAGAGAAAAACGGGCCCCTACGGCAGATAAAGTCTTACCCTCCTGCTCACATCTGGTGAGTGTGTCTTTCACTATGGGTCCAAAAAGAGAGGACCCATTGAAGGGGTGTCAGTGAAGGAAGACTTGAAGGCCTCCATGAAGTGACATAGGCGCATCCAGGCTTGCCTCCTAAGAGCCAAGCCTGAGCTAGCTGCCCTACTCGCCCCTTCGGCTGCATACGATACGAGCCTCATGGATGAGTTTGCAATGGAACCAAGGGTAGACAACTGGGCGTTAACAGTCTGCTCTACCGCATCAGGCATGTTACCCGTCAAGGTATCTCCCAACTCTTTCAGTGACCGCAGTGTAAAGGTCGCTGAAGACAGGGTACGCTTCCCATAGCGATCATACTCCTGGACTCCTTGTTAGGAGGATGTATGGAGGAAGAAGCCTCTGCAACTTCTTAACGAGTGGCTGACGCCACCACCATGGCATCTACAGGGACCCCTTTCATCAACAACTCTTTCCCTGGGGAACAGACAGGAACTTATTTGGACGACTGGGCACCGGTTCCATGGAATCAGGGTGCTCCCACACCCTTCGACAAATCAGGTCTAAGAGTTCATCGAAGGGTGGGGACACCCAGGAGGCGGAAGGTTGAGCTCCGAAGGCCTTGAGGAATACAGACTCCTCCTCAGAGGGGGACTTGGAAGGCCAGTCGCCTCTCTGCCTCAATATCTCCAGGATGTCGGAGAAGGAGACATCATCGGAGGACGACTTAGGGGACCCTTCTGCATCTTCGAGGTGATGGACTCGTCTTGGGAGTCTATATGCTTCCTCTTGCACAACTTCTTCCTGGGAGGCTCCTCAGGCACAGACTCTGAGGGGCCCTCAGAAAGCTGGGGACCACTCATAGGGGTGTCCTCAGGCCTTTGAGCTCTGCTGTCCACAGATAGAGGGGCGTCAGAGGCTTTAGCCGGGGTGTATGGGGACAGAGTGACCGATCCAATTGATTTCACTGACAACCTGGCCAGTGCGCTCCTCATGGCCCCGAAGGCTGGTCCCCTCAAATCAGAGGACTGACCCGTCTCTGAGACCAAACCGGAGTCAGGATCCCCCTAGCCGAAGCGCCGAGAGGGAGACTTGGGGCTGACAGAAGTCCCGATGCACCCCCTCGGGCCTGACCGAGGAAAGCCGAGTGCCGAAACCAGATGATGGAACCAAAATGGTTGGAGCAGACGACGGCTCCGATAAACTCGCCAGGGGTATCTGAGCCGGCGTAAGGACATCACTCAGCACCGAACACTCCAGCTCCGATGACACAATTCTTGGAGGAGGATTCATTGGTACCGACAAGGGGGTAGGCTCCGGGGCAGACTGGGTCGGAGCCGAAAACAATTTGGCTAACACCGGCGACTGAAGGAGCCTCTGTACCACCCTATCCACGTCCAAATCAGATAACCTAGAGGATTTGGAGGCAACTGAAGGAGATGAGGATCTCCTACCTATGGATTCCTGTGTAACACTGGGTGATCGGCTCCAAACTGGCTCCAAAATGATCGGAGCTGAGGTCGACTCCAGTACCACCGATACCTCCTGTGGCCCCGAGGACAATGGAGCTGAGGAAGCAGTATCCAAACCAGAGCTCCTGTCTTGCAGCTCCGAAGCCAATGGAGCCGAGGAGGTTGTAACTATTTTCAAAATCTTCTCCAGGGGCGCCGAGGAACTAGATGGAGCCGGAGATCGTTTCTTAGTTCTGGTGGATTTAGACTTGCCAGTAGAAGAAGCAGACTCTAGATCCTCTTCAAACGAGGGCTTGACTAAGCCCTTCAAAATCTGTTTATTTTTTCTTTCCTGCAGCACCCTAGAGCTGAAGAAATGGCAGACACTGCAAGATTCTTGTAAATGAATCACGCCAAGGCAATAAACACAGATGGCATGCCCATCTGTGATTGACATTTTATAGGCACACTTAGAGCATTTTTTAATCCTGGAGGGTTTATGCTCCTTTTGCTCTTTAGACATGTCCAACAATATCCAAACACTCAACAAATCTTTCGGAGGCTGGCATAATGGTTAAAGTGTTTACCTTACAGACACAAGGTACAGGGTTTGTTTTTTACCTATGAACCTATATACACCCCAGGGATCACTTCTGTGTCTCTGCTCGACTGTGGCACAGGAAAATAACTTTCTGGGGTGGCGTAAGCCAGGGAACCTTATTGGCTAGGCTTACAT
Source organism: Protopterus annectens (assembly GCF_019279795.1). NCBI lineage: Eukaryota > Metazoa > Chordata > Ceratodontiformes > Protopteridae > Protopterus > Protopterus annectens. The sequence continues at coordinate 677,579,406 of NC_056732.1, forward strand.
AGGCCCTTGGGCCGATAGCCTAGTACCTACCTATGAACAACAAGAGAAAGGTGGGAAACACTACAGGAACTCTAATTTAAACGTTCCTTAGGGATCGACGAGAGAAACACACTGAGAATGAGACGAAGGAGAGGACTAGGTCCCTCTAAATTAAATGGGCCTAGCCCGCCAAACACAAGGGAAACCACGCACACTCTCCACAAAACTAACCAACAGGTCCAAATGCACACAAAACACAATATAGCTATGAGAATAGCTTTTAATCTGACAGAAAGATATAAAATCTTTAGAAAGTTTAGTCAAAAAAGTACTTAGCCACAGCCAAGCTCGAGACCACGTCCCAACTCAACGAGCGGCAAACGAGATCTGGGGGTTTGGGCGAGGTGCATCCTGGGATACCGGTTAGCCCAGCCAATTAGAGACTTCGTGCTAGAAAATAGTTGGCAGAGTCGGAGCCGATTATCGGCTCCGAACCCATCAGTAATGAATGTAGGCGAGATAGGACCACATAACATTATTAGTTTTGAGGCAGAAAGAGCAACAGAAAAAAAAAAAAAAAACAAGAATATAGTTAAATTTCAGCCACACACAGACTGCAAAAGGAAATGGTTTTCCTACAAAGTCATAAAAGCCAACAGGGTACTGAAGAAAAAAGGAAGAAAACCAGCAGTGAACAGTCAGAAATAAGTTTTGCTCCCTTGGTGGTCTTTCTTGTCATATCTTCTCTCTGTTATCCAGGAGAGATTTCTCACAAATCCTCTTTCTTTCCGGCTCTCTCTGCATGTATCAAATTTTGGCATCTGTTTTTATTATGTCTCCTTTCCTTGGAAGAAAGGGAAATTCTCTGACACTACATTAGAATTTAGCCCATGGTTTTTATAACCATGTATAATCTGTAAATAGTATTTGTAAATGATGGCTTACTTAAAAGCAGAAGTCATTCTACTGAACCAGCAGTAAGAAACGTGAAGTTCAGCAAGTCATGAAATTAGTGCAAACGCACCATACAAACTCACATCACTTATACTGCTCAGTGTCCATTTTATTCATACATTACAAGAAAATTTACTGACCTTTCACTTTCCTCTTTTATCTTCCACAACTCCTCCTTCAACTGCCTTCCCAGAATGCTGCTGGGTGACTTAAATGATGGAAAGAATCGAAGCAGTTGCTAAATGCTTGTGCCCAAAGTTATTATATAATAACTTTGGTACTGATAAATCAACAAAACATGCGACTGTTGATGTTTATTATTACCAACTCACATTGATGACTTTAATATTACAATAGGCCTGTTTCAAGAAGACCAAAGATTTTAGATATTATGACTGAAGATTTATAGTCTTATGGGTGATGACTGGAATGATAGTTAGATGTCAATTTTGAAAGGCCAGCATTATTGCTAAATTCTATTTTGCATTTATTGACAAAATTGTTCTTTACTTGTATAAATTAATGCAATATTTAACTAATGCACAGAGAAAAATACTACAAAAAATGGATTTGGATAAGGTAATATTGACCTGTACAAGTGAAAAAAATGGAATGAAACCAGTATATTCCCATTCTACATCAATACTGATCACTGTCTATCAAATAATAGTGAAGACTCTTAACAGGTAAAGGGGAATATTGATGTAATGGTTAAGGTCTTTACCTCACAGACAATGTACAGGCTCGATTCTAACCACTGCTCATTGGCTAATGTTGAAAAATGCATTACCAGTTATAACATATACTGGCAATATTTGCTCAATTTGGGTTAGGCCTAGTGAGACCAACAGATGATGCTAATAAATATCTGTATGCTGTAATTTATTATACAGAACACAGACTAAACAATTATAGCAATATTGATGTAATCAAACCTGATACATATAAAGTCTTTGATCACTTATAAAGGAGCTTCATATGCTAGTTTTTGGAACAATACTCCTTGACCCACTCCTTAATTGCTGCAATCCAAAATTTTTGTGGTGAAACGTATGTTCATATTAAAATAAAGAGCAGTCTATCAGAGAAGTTTAAAATCATGACAGGTGTTTGTTAAGTATGCCTATTTTCAGCACCAACTGCATTTGCTGCCAAGTCTTTATTACAGAAAATACAGTCACAGAAATATATCCAGGCAATCAGAGATGTGCATTAATGATGATGATAAAGCAATGATGAGGGTCACAGAAATATATCCAGGCAATCAGAGACGTGCATTAATGATGATGATAAAGCAATGATGAGGGTCACAGAAATATATCCAGGCAATCAGAGACGTGCATTAATGATGATGATAAAGCAATGATGAGGGTCACAGAAATATATCCAGGCAATCAGAGACGTGCATTAATGATGATGATAAAGCAATGATGAGGGTCACAGAAATATATCCAGGCAATCAGAGACGTGCATTAATGATGATGATAAAGCAATGATGAGGGTCACAGAAATATATCCAGGCAATCAGAGACATGCATTAATGATAATGATAAAGCAATGATGAGGGTCACAGAAATATATCCAGGCAATCAGAGACGTGCATTAATGATGATGATAAAGCAATGATGAGGGTCACAGAAATATATCCAGGCAATCAGAGACATGCATTGATGATGATGATAAAGCAATGATGAGGAGTGAGATACTAAAAAAGAGCAGCTTCTGCTTATGCATTCAGCACCGTCGGATATATAATTATCTATGACCAATCAGAGATACAGCAACGCCTTGCATATCTACAAGTGAGTTGTAATAACAGAAAAGCCATTCCAGTATTCCATACTTATGTTTTTATCTATAATATACTCTTCTACATAACCACTGGATATTTTTACATTCTTTGAATACATTGCTTGAGAAAAATTAAAATAGGTTCCTGACCCAGAGACTTCCCAGACTCTGGAATAGACTGCCCATACATGTCAAGCAGAGCGCCTCTTTGGCCCTCTTCAAAAGGAATCTTGACGATTGGATGGGAGAAAGGAAATTCACCCTGGGGATCACGTCAGTCACCCTGCTAGACAGGGGTTCAGGGAAGTAAATAGTGTGGGAAGAAATAGCCAGGGAATTGTTATGGCTAGGCTTGTATAGGACCTAGGGCTGATACCCTAGTACCAACCTATTAATTAGGAGAGGTGGGCATTATTAATTAGGAGAAGCATTCATTCCTGGGAGGACTTAATACAGTTTAGATGATTATATTGCCTTTAATCATATTCTGACTACAACATGTAACACCTCCTCAATATACGGCATAATGAAACGAAATGTGTTATTCATGAATTTCTAACAGGAGGCAGTTACACAAAGGATTCCATGGGCAATGTCAAATTCCTCCTTCTCTGAGGGAGGATACTAAAAGCTACAAATCTGTAGCCTTCATAAATACTGAGGAACTATCAATATCTAGTTAAACCAATTTATAAAGTTATTAAAAATGTTACTTCAACACAGATTATCTAGTTACTACTTTAAAGATCAAGAATGTATCTTAATTCAATATTACTTTTCATATATCAAGTCAATTTTACCTTTATTAATATATGTAAACATTCAATGGAAACATACAATTACACCTTTTCTCTACACTTAGATGCATCATTCCACAGCTTCCCCAAATAATTTTGGCTGAACTCTGTGAGTGTAATACTCCTAGAGGGGAGCTTATTCTTACTTTGGTTCATAAAACACAGGAAGCCTTTTCAACTGCTAACAAGGGTAATGGAAGGTAAGACATTCTAGCTAAAATGAAACATCTCTGGCATACAAATTGTCTCACAAGATGCATTTTAATTCTACTTATCCTGGTAAAATAAAATGACAGATTGTTTTAAAATCCAAGTGGAAGAGAACATTAAATAACATTTGTAATATTCATGACTCTATTAGGAATGCATCAGTTCGGTACAAGTTTTTATACATAATTCACTGCTCTACCAACAGATATTCTGTTTGATGCTTAAGTTATGATGCTGCTTTAATGCACATTGATAGACTTACCCTCAGATTGTTTGTTTTTGTAAGAATAAATAAAAAATGGATAACCACAACTGTACAAAGAAATTTCAGATTTACCCCACCCCTACTGTATCAACTTTACCTAAACTGCACTGTTGTTTGACAAAATTAGAAATATTCCCTCAGGCTGGATGGAAGCAAACTGTTTAGCTTCAGTGATAAAGTGTTTCATACCCGGGAAATGGAAAGTTAATTCAGTGCCGGAGCTATCCAGGTTTAAGGGATGGACTCGACGGTGTATCTACATTTATTGCCAATGGGACTTGTATCAAATTAATAACAGTAATCTCAATTACACTTATAGGTGTTATTTTCCTGTGCCCCTGTTGAGCAGAGCCACAGAATTGACCCCCGGGGTGAATTTCCTATTTCCCATCCACTCATCAAGACATTTCTTGAAGAGTGCTAATGAGGAGCTCTGTTTGACATAGATAGGTAGTCTGTTCCAGAGTATGGGAAGTCTCTGGGACAGGAATCTATCCCTCCAGCATGTTCTGTTTAATGTGGTGATGTCCCTACAGCATGTAGCTCTGAGAGATTGAAATTTCTTTAGGTGGAGCATATCCAACAGCTCTGGGTTTGACATAACTTTGTATGTTAGGCAGAGATAATCTCAGAGTAGGCGATATGCTACGGTGTAAAGCTGCAGTTTTTGGAGACTGTCAGCATAAGGCACCTGTTGGAGGCTGTTAATTCTCTTTGTGAGGCACTTCAGCCTTTCCAGCTGTTGTAGAGGTCTTGTGAGGTACATTCCAAAAGGGGCGTTGTACTCTATAATGGGTCTAATGAGTGATGAGTAGAGGGCAACAATGACCTCTTTCTTCCTGGATGAGAACCCTTTCATGAGGTGTGCCATATAGAAGGATTTTCTGACCACTGTGGCGATGTGATTGTCAAAGGAGAAACTACTGTCCACCTGGGTCCCAAGGTCTTTTATCACACTTTCGGTGTTAAGTAGACTGCCGCCTATGTGGTAGTTCATGGGTACAAAGTTTTTATGAAAGGGGATGACAATGCACTTTTTGGCATTGAGCTTGAGGCCATGGCTCTGACAACAGGCATCTATCTCGGTGAGGCCCTTCTGTAGGATGTCAACATCATTTGGAGACTCAACTATGTCTCCTAGTTTGCAGTCTTCTGTGAGCTTCATAAGCCAGAGACCTTCTGTGTTAGCTGGTACTTCAGAGAAGTAGATACCAAACAGGAGAGGACCCAGGACTGAACCCTGTGGTACTCCAATTGTCACTGGTTTGCAGTCGGATTTGGAGTCTACAACTTTTACAGTGTGGGTTTTGTCAGTGAGCCAGTTGACAACCCATCTTCTAACGTAGGGATTTATACCTAGTTTAGTGAGTTTGTCTATAATTCCAGAATGGGGGATGGTGTCGAAAGCCTTGGTAAGGTCAAGAAAGGCTGTGTGAACCACCTTACTCTCAACTATGGCTTTGGTGACTGCTTCAAAGAAATCAGTCAGGTTCAGAAGACATGATCTGCCTTTCACAAACTCGAACTGGGTGGGGTCCAGCGTTTGGAGGTTACCAATGTCTTTGTTTATAAGTTCCATGATGATACATTCCATGGCCTTGCAGCCCAGGCTCATCAGGCTAACAGAGTGATAGGAATAAATATCAAATTAGAGGAGTTATTGAACAAAATAAAGAGAAAAGAGATGCGATTTATTACGTGTCTGTGTATAACATAAGAAATGAGAAAGTGAAAACTTTGATAGAGCATTATTGGAAATATCTATTGGAAGATAGGGTTCTGGCAAATATTCTAACCAATAAACCATTCTTCTCTTATAAAAGGGGAAGAAATTTAAAAGACATGGTAGTGCACGGAAAGTTTTGTATGCCGAAAATGGATATATCGAGAGCGATTTTAAATCGAGGCACAGTATACTGCAATAGATGCAGTATTTGTACAAATATTGTCAGTACATTTAGTAGTATAAATGGGGTTAAGTTTGAACCTAGAGATATTTATACATGTAGAAGTAAAGGGGTAATATATGCACTAAGATGTCCATGTGAACTTTATTATATAGGAGAAACAAAGAAAGAAAGAATTTCGAATTAGATTCATGGAACATATTAGAGATGTCAAAAATATGAGGGAAGATAAAATAATTGCTTCACATTTTAAGATGTTTCATAATAGTGATGCAACTTTATTACAAGGTACTGTGAGATTGTGAAATGTTTGGGTAATGATGAAAATGTATTAAAACAAAAACTACTATATATAGAAAGTATTTTTATTTTGAAGTATAAAACTATGACACCTACTGGTTTAAACAACGAACTAAATTGAAAGTGTTTGCTTTAAAATGGAAATTTAATGTGCAATTAGTGGGTGTGTGTTATTGATTGAATGTAGTATTTAAGAGTACACATTTTGGAGGTGTTATTGTTTGATATTCCTTGAAGGTGGAAACACCGAAGCTCTAGAAAATAAAGAAAATTTGTTCAACTCAGTTGCCTTTTGTTAACTACAGTCGGTGGTTATTTGGGTCAGAGTTGTATTGGAATTTGGCAGAAGAAAAGGAGTGTTTGTGGTTTATATAATAGAGTGATAGTTCCCGGGGGTCTGTGGTGGCTCCTCCTTTGTGGAGTGGGATAACTGTTGCTGTGCACCATTCAGTGGGCACAAATCCTGAAGTGAAGCTATGATTGAACATGGTACTTAGGTGGGGAGCCAGTTTGTTCTGAAGTTCATGTAAAATGCAGCCTGGGATGTTATCCAGTCCCATGGATGCTGTGTTCTCGGCTTTAGAGAGTGCAGTTTTTACCTGCATAGTTGTGATTACAAGGACTCTGCATGCTTCTGGTATAGGTATGGGCCCTTTAGGGGGTGGGGTGGGGGGTAAAGTTAGCACTGTACCTATCTGCCAGGATGTTGGCAATATCAGTTGGTTCTGTAATTTTGGTGCCATTATGCTGTAACTCAGAGCAGATCTGGGTGTTGCCATTGAGATTCTTGACATAGCTATAGAATGCTTTGTGGTTGTCCTTAGAATCAGTGGCAATTTTGTTTTCGTAACTAGCTTTGGAGGATTTTATGAGGGATCTCAGCTTCTTACAAAGGCTGGCCAAGGAGCTCCTCCAATCATGGGGTTTTAGTCTGTTTTGCAACAGTTTCTTCCTTCTTGTAGAGTTTGTTTATGGCAGGGGAGCACCAGATTGGCTTCCTTTTCTGGAGGATAGCATATTGGTTCTGTTAGGGAAAGCACGTTCCATGCGCTCGTGTAAGTGCTTACAGCATGCATTTGTGTAGGATTCAGCAGTTGTTACTGTATTGTCCATCGCATGGGTGTCATGAAGTTCGCCACTTCTGTCTTAAGAAGCATGAAGTTGGCTTTGGAGAAATTATTAACGGTGGTTTCATTAATGGGGGTGGGGGCAGTATGTGGATATCTAGGGTGATTAGTTTATGGTCGGATCTGACCAACGAGGAGTTGACCTCAGGTGTGGAATACCGGTTACTCATACTGGTAATGACTAGGTCCAAGATATTGTTGCCCCTAGTGGGGACATGGAAAAGTTGATCCAGGGCATTGGAATTTATGAATTCCAGAAAGTGTTGAGTGAAGGAGTTGGTACAAGAGTAGTTCTTCCAGTTAATGGTGGGTTCTTTAAAATCGCCCAATATTAGGGTGTTTGTTTGAACTCTAATATTTTCCAGTATATTAAGAAAAGGAGAGGGGCATAGTGGGGGATCTCTAGCAAGCTACAATTTGGATTGCAGTTTTGCCCAGAGTTAGTTGCACTTGGATAATCTTGGATGCATCCTGTTATTTTGTTTTTAATTTTCCTTTGGAAATGTACATTAAAATAAGATTTTAATGGAAACAAAGCCACTGCATAAAGGAAGCCCCTCAACAAAGCTTCATCAATACTAACCTACTACAGTCCTTTAATCCTGTAGTAATCATTAAAATATGCGCACAGCATCAACTACTAAAACAGCTTACTACAGTAATACTTCTCAGACTGTCAGCAAGGCTTTTGCCCTGGTCATGGTATTAAAAACAGCATCTCTTATCTTCTTGTATCAAGTTAAAGTACAACTTAACTGACAACAGCTTAACATGTGCCATTGTTACAGACTTAACAAAAGCCCTGAACATGTGCAGTCATAACCTCCTTATATCTACATTTACCTTAAACTAGTACAAAAGCTTCTACAACTGAGTGCATTCAGATTACATACTCAGATTTCACTCTTCTGGCCTGTACAACTAGGTGTGCCCACAGCTTCTTTCCTAGGCTACTACTGTGTATCGCATCCATCACAGACATAGTTAAATTCTGTCATCCAACTAAAGGCATACAATATGCAGATAACATCCCTTTTTTTTATATTCAGTAACACTACAAAAATAAAAATGCAAACCACAATGCATTCACCTAAGTTCAAAACTAGATTTGCAACTCTTCCACCCTGGCCACCAAACCTCAATCCCCACTGCCACAGCTCTAAAAACTAAAATAATAATCATACAAAACCAAAAATAGTCTCCATCTTCACACTGCTAGGGGTTCATCTTCACCTCAGCTCACACATTTGTCCACCATATTAACACAGCTATATCCAAATTCAGTGCTAAATTTGTCTTCCCTTATTGTATCAAAAACTTACCAACACTAAACTCTAGACTCAGTACTGTTATCAATATTCTACTGTTCATTAATCTGCTAACCTAAACTCCTCCCCTTTTGGTAAACTTAAGGGGGTTCACCATGGAGCTCCTCTTTTATATCTAACCAGTCCCTTACAACATACCATTGGTTATCTCAAAATGACTAATAACTGGTTTGAATTAAAAAAAAAAAAATCACACAGCGTTTAGGGTATCCCATTCCACCCTGCACAAATCTGACAAATGTCCATCTCGCTTCCTCAGAACTTGAAACCTCTCTGCAACCCCAGCACTGTAAGAACCACCATGGTCACTTACACTTCATCACCACTTCAAGACATGGAACAATCTCCTGTTTCATCACAAGATAAATATAAGTTCCTTTATAAACTTCTTAAGGAAAGATCTTACCACACTGAGGCATTTTAACTGTAACTGCTTCCTGCCATCCAAAGTGAAACCTACTCAAGTGTAGCTTATACTCTCTCTATCCATGGTAATCTTAACCTTATTCTAGGTGCCCTTCAGCTTAGAACAGTCTAGGATACTATAGCAAATTAGTACTGATACAGTGTCTGCATACCTCCATACACTACTGTCAGAACTGGGAAACATACCCTTTCACAAGCAAGATTTCTCCAGTCTGCACATATGACAACAAAGCTACTTGCTTTTTCTAACCGATGACTTACTATTGATTGAAAAGTGTTATGTATTGTTGCATCACTAAGGAGTAACAAAAGACATTAAGTGTAGAACTGCATCACTAATTTCCATCTATATTTTGGAACTTTTTTTGTGTTGTAATAATAGATGAGACCAGATGCCTTAATAGTTAAGGGCTTCGCCTCCCATGCACAAGGTATAAGGTTCGATCCTGACCTCCGATCAATGCCTGTTTGGAGTTTGCATGTTCTCTCTGTGCCTCCGTGAGGTTTCTCCCATGTCTGAAAAACTCATCAATTAATGGAGCTGTGGGCACCAACCACTTTGGGCATCTAATGTGGTGCACAGTATCCTCAAGATAGGAGAACACAGATCACAGACTGCATGTCGTGGCTGGGCTAGTCACTCAACAGTGTAAAATACGGCTCTAGGTGATTCGGTCATGTTTACTAATGTTGCCAAAAATGGGCATGGGTAGTTACCGGTGATAAGTGGGTTGAGGACCCGGCCTATTTTGATTCACGGCAGGGACCCTTGCTAATGATGGGAGGGGTATATTTGCCTCTACTGGCCAGTGTGTGACCACCATAAAGCCCAGCAGCCTTGGGTCAATAAGCTACTGGCTGGCTGATGTCTAGCTGCCCAGCCTGGGTTACATGGGATAGCTCTGTTGAACAAAAAATGGACGTAAAACTAACCAACCTGCCAAACAAACTGAAAATTGCTAGGTTCACTGACAGGACGCAGCTTGGAAGTGGATGCTATGATGATACAGAAGAGGGTGGACATCCTATGTATCCAAGAGACAAGATGGTAGGGAAGTGCAGCAAAACCACTTGGCTTGGGATCCAGACTCTACTTCTCAAGTGGGGGACAGGCTAGAAATGGTGCAGGAATTGTGGTGAGAGAGAGGCTTCAGAAGGCAGTGTGGGATATCATCAGAATTAATGCCAGACTCATGGGAATCAGACTCCAGTGTAATCAGAGGGTGGTATTCATAACCTCAGCCTATGCCCCACAGCAGGGTTGTAAAACTGAGGAAAAGAGTGCATTCAGACACCAGTTTTAGAACCTACTAGATAAAGCAGGACAACATGAATTGGTGTTGATAATGGGTGACTTAAATGCACATACCAGGACAGACAGAACAGGATATGAGGACTGCCTGGGTCCACATGGGTGGGGCAACAGGAATAAAGAAGGAGAAGTCATTCTAGACTTCTGTCTGGCAAATGGCAAATGGCTTGATAGTAGCCAACACATGGTTCAGAAAAAGAGACAGTCACAGATTACATAAACCAGCAGCCAACATGCAACTCAGGTAGACTTCCTCTGAAACAGTCGGCCCACAGCATAAATCACTAGTTGCTACAATCAGCTGCAGGCAGTGGTCAGAGAAAGCTCTAAAGTCAACAGAGATCAGGCGAAAGACTTGGAAGTTGACTGGAGACAGATTACAACAGTTCAAGGAATTACACAGAGCTCTAGCACCCCAAGAAGAGGAGGAAATAGGTGGAGTTGAACAAGAATAGCACTGCCTAAAACAGCATGTGTTAGGACTACAGAAAAGATATGTGGCCAAACCGGGTATGGAAATAAGGTACATAAGGAAAACTGGTGGTGGAAAGCAGAAGTCCAGGAAGTCATCAAAAGAAAGGAGGAGTGCAGGAAGAAGTGGTAGACAGAAAAGACTGACCAGGCTAGTAAGGATTATTGGTTGGCTAACAAAGAAACTAAGAAAGAAGTTGCAATAGCAAAGAATAGGGCATTGGAAGCACTCTATCAACTTCAGGAAAGTGACTCAGTAAGGGGCACAAAGAAGCTATATCAGGCTGCAAGGCAAAAACAGAAAGATAAAGATAGTCGACACCCTTCATAAGGGATGCCAGGAACAAGCTGCTCACTAGTCCACAGGACATAAAAGGCAGATGGAAGGAACATTTCCAGCAGTTTCTAAATGAAGAAAACCCCACAGAAGCTGTACTTCAACAGCCTACAATGAGAGAATAAGTGGAGCCTACCCTAAAAGAAGTAAGAACAGCACTAAAGAAGATAAATTCAGGGAAAGCAGCAGGCTCAGATGAGGTCACAGCAGATATGATAAAGGTGCTGGGTGAGATAGGGGAGAAATGGCTCCTGAGGGTACTAATAGCAGTATGGAGTGAAAGGTGTATCCCAGATGACTGGAGAATAAACATACTTGTGCCAATGTACAAAAAAAAGGGGGCATCCACAACTGTGGGTAGTACAGAGGCATCAAACTCCTATCACACTGCATGAAAGTTCTGGAGATGGTGATTTATAAACGGATACACAGAGAAATAGAATGTAAGATGGGAGATCAGTTCAGATTCAGATCAGGATGCAGCACACTTGACCCGATGCTTGCATTGAGACAGATAAGATACTTGAGAAGAAGTTAGAGATGAGGAGAGAGTCCGACTGGGCATTCCTAGACTTGGAGAAAGCATATGACAAGGTCCCAAAAAAGCTAATCTGGGCAGTACTGTGGTGATTTGAAGTCCCAGAAAAATTGGTAGAATTAGTGCAGGCTATGTAGAAGGACCCAATGACTCAAGTGCGAACAGTGTTTGGCCTCAGAGAGGGGTTCCCAGTGGGAGTGGGTGTACACCAGGGTTCAGCTCTCAGCCCACTGCTGTTCATACTGATGATGGACTACATTAGCAAACAGGTTGAAGGGGACAGATCAACAAAGCTGCTGTATGCAGATGATGTGGCAGTACAGGCAGACTCTGAGCTTGAACTTCAGCAAAGGATAGGAGAATGGAATGCAAATCTGAAGGCACATGGGATGTAACTAAGTGTAGATAAGATGGTAATGGCAGCAAACTGGGAAAATCAGAAGAAGATGAGAATAGAAACAGAAGGGAAGATAGCAGAACAAGTAAACAGCTTCAAGTATCTGGGTGGGGTGGTTGAAGAGAAGGGTAGCCTGAATGAAGAGGTCAAAGCTAGTACAAGAGGGGCTGCAGCCAACTGGCATAGAGTATGAGGTGTAGCCTATGACAAAAGAATGCCAAAGAAGCTGAAAAGTAAGGTGTACAAGACAGTGGTGTGACCAGTACTACTGTACCATACAGAAACTTGAGCAGTAAAGGCAGAACATCTGAAGAAGTAAGAGTTGATGGAAATGAAGTGCCTGAGATAGGTGGTAGGATGCACATTGTGGGACAGACCAAGAAATGAGGACATAAGAGCAGAAGCCAACGTAGCTCCAATTGCAGAAAAGATCAAAGAGAACAGATTACGGTGGTTTGGGCACATGTGTAGAAACGCAGAAGACAATCTGGTGAGGAAGATTTGGGACAGTCAGGAAGAAGGTAAGAGGAAGGGAGGACATCCAGCAAAGAGGTGGATGGATTGTGTGAAAGAAGATCTGTGACAGGCATAAGTGTTAAAGAAGGGAGGAGTGTGGCATTGAATTGAGAGAGTTGGCAACAGTTAACATGATACCCCATCCCCATGTAGAAAAATGGGGAAAAGGGGGCTGATGATGTTATATTAACATAGTGGAGCTTATCTCTTTAAACCTCCATTCACAATGGGCTCTGACTGGCTGACAAAATCAAGAAATAATTAAAAAAAAAAATCAATAATGCTTTTTTATCCCAGCTGGGACATTATTCCACTTTCTATAACAAGAAAATAAAAGCAGAAATAAAAACTATGCTTACTGTTAGCAAGCCAACAGGTTCCTGTTGTGTGATCTCCATGTTGCTGCGACTAATGCCCACAATGGCTACAGCATCATTTTCAACAGAGTTAACATTTTCTTCCATTATTTTCAGGCTGTCCTCTTCTTTAATCTTGTCCTCCAAGTTGCCATCGGAGTCTGTCACAAGGTAGGTAACGATCTCTTGTTTAATGCACTCGAGATTTCCTTCCATCCATTTTAGAGTATTTGCTTCGTCATTCTTCAGCTGCTGGATGAGTTGTTGTTCCTTGTCCAGGAGAAACTGGTGCAATTCTGCAAATTCTTGTTTAATGTACTTCTTCAAATTAAAAACATCTTCCTAGGAAACATAAGAATAAAGCAAAATAAGTAAAACAAATAGCTCTGCACTGCAGCTTAACTTGTACTGAACAAATGGCAGCCCATCCATTACATGGTAAAGGCATCCATCTGCAACACTGGTGATCTGGGGATGGACTATACTCATACCTTTCAACTTTCTTGTACAAGAAGTCTGGATAAAGCCAGAAATAATGAGGGGGTCAAAGACCCAAAATCAGAGTAAGATTTTAAATACTGCTCTTACAAAACAAACATTTGACTTAGCATGCACTTTCTGAAGTATTTGAAATCTGAACTTCAAATGTCTGTCCTCAATAATTTGTCAGAAAACCCTACATTTGATGGGGAACAGACCAAAAATATGAGGAAACAATTGGACCTGCTGTGAAATTCTGAATAGTTGAGAGGTATGGCAAGCTTAGAGTGAAGGGCAACCATCTAAAATGTTCTCCTTTCTAGAGGAGAGATACTGTGAGGGGTACATAGCTACAAAGATGACATCCCCAAACATATAACCAGACTCACTGCAGACTGATGGATGCATATTTAGGTATGTGAAGTCTGAAAGGGAGGAACATACTGTCAAAAAAAAAGAAAACAGGTGCTTAACGAAAGTACAGTTTTGTACCTACCATAAATGTAGATGTCTGACAGATATGCAACTGCAGTCATAACATATGGGTTGTCCTGCCTCAGGCAGCCCTCGGTCGGCCGGATTCCAAAGTCTGGGTCCGACGTCGGCTGATGTCGCATTTCTCTCCGACGTCAGAGTGGCTGGAGTACATAAGCATCAGTCGACGCCATTTTCTTCAGTGTTTCTTGTCCCAGATGCCAGGTGCCCTCCAAGGAAGGCTGTAATCAAATTGGAAGACAAAAACAGGATTCCAGACAAATAAGTAAGCAATAAACAGATACACCATAACAGATATCCCCAGCTAAGAGAAACAGGGATAGGAGTGGACCCTAGGCATAGAGGGGTATGGAGGGAGGGAAAATCCGACTGCAGTTGCATATTTATCGGACATCTACATTTATGGTAGGTACAAAACTGTACTATGTCCTTCAAGAATGCAACTGCAGTCATAACATATGGGTAGAATACCACAGCTTAGCTGGGGGAGGAGGAATGCTCTAGGAACAAGATGGTGAGGCAATCAAACCCTGCAGGACTGCCGAAGCAAAGCCTGCTCTGGATCTGGAGTATAGAGGGAGATTGTAGTGTTTGGAGAATGTATGCACGGAGTTCCACGTAGCAGCTTCTAGAATGCCCTTTGTAGGCACCCCTCTTAAAAAAGCTGTAGAGGTGGCTGTAGCTCTGGTGGAATGTGGTCTGACATTGGCAGGAACAGTCTTCCCATGAAAGGAATAACAGAATCTGATGCAATGTCCAATCCATTTTGAAATAGTCTGTTTTGAAATTGCTTTTCCTTGGACTGCAGGGGCGTAAGCTACAAAAAGTTGTTCAGACTTCCTACTGGTCTTGGTTCTGTCCAGGTAGTATCAAAGTTGTCTGTGAATGTCCAAGGTATGTAACAGTCTTTCCCCTTTGTTCTCAGGATTGGGGAAGAAAGCAGGTAGATGAATAGCTTGATTTAAAGAAACCCTAGATACCACCTTTGGCATAAAGGTAGGGTTGGTCCTCAATGAGACCCTGTCCCTGTGAAAGATTATGAACGGTGGTATTGCCATTAGGGCCTGTAGTTCCGAAACTCTTCTTGCTGAGGTAATTGCCAACAGGAAAGCTGTCTTCCATGAGAGAAATTGTAAGTCGACTGAAGCTGCTGGCTCAAATGGAGGGAGAGTCAGTTTTTCTAGGACAAAGTTGAGGTCCCAGGCTGGCACTGGAGCCTTTCTTGGTGGCTTAATGTTCTTGATTCCCCTTAGGAATTGCCTTAGCAAAGGATGTGAAAAGACAGGCGGATCAGTATTATATCTAGCTGAAATAGCTGAAGCATGTATCTTTATGGAAGAATATGAGAGTCCATTCTGTAGCATATCTGCCAAATATTCCAGGATGAGTGGGATGTTCAATAATGATGCATCATGTCCCTTGCTGGTATTGCAAATGCTGAATCTCTTCCATTTTGCTAAGTAAACCTTTCTGGTGGATGGTCTTCGAGCCTCTGTTAAAATCCGCTGAACCTCCTTGGAGAGAGATAGATTGAGGTTATTCATGGGATCTCCCAGGCTGTTAGCTGCAGTGTCTGAAGGTTTGGATGCACTGTTTTGAAGTTGTGTTGAGTCAAACGTAGGGGCCATTGGGGCAGGGCCCACTTCTTGGTGTGACATATGCTCCGTAGTAGTGGATACCAGTGTCGTCTTGGCCAGTCTGGAGCTATTAGGATCCCCTTGGGTCTCTCTGCTTTGATCTTTAGTAACACTGAGGTCATCAGTGGCAGAGGTGGGAATGCATAGATTTTTAGGAAGTTCCAGTTGAATGAGAGAGCATCTATTTTCCAAGCTTGTGGATGGTATGTCCTTGAGCAGAATTTTTGTAGATGATGGTTGAGGTGAGAGGCAAATAGGTCTACTTCTGGCCTGCCCCATGTCGAAGTGAGTTGTGTGAAGATCTTCGGATGTAACCTCCACTCGTGTGGATCTGTGAAATTCCTGCTTAGGCTGTCCGCCAGCACATTGTCTTTGCCTGGAACAAACTGGGATTGTAACTGTATGTTTAGGCTCAGTGATTTTTCCCAAAGATTCATTGTCAGTCTGCAAAGGGGGTAAGAATGGGTGCCCCCTTGCTTGTTTATATACCACATCACAGTGGTGTTGTCTGTCCGTATCAGTAAATGGCCTTGCTGAAGTTGTTGTTGAAATGATGGCATGCATTACTGCCAGCATTTCCTTTTGGTTTATATGCAAATGTGTTTCCTTTGGAGACCATTGTCCTTGCATACATCTGCCTTCCATGTGCGCCCCCCCCATCCAAGGTCTGAGGCGTCTGTGGTCATGGTCTGTGTTATCTGTGTTTTTATGAATGACATACCTGTGTTTGCCTGGCTTGCCAAGGCCCACCATAGGAATTCCTTTTGTAAGCATGGAATGAGCGGTATGGTTGTCTCTAAGTTGCTGCTGTGCTGAGACCATAGGCTTTTTAGGTACCATTGAAGCTTTCTCAGGTGTAGTTTTGCTAATGGAACCAGGAGAATGCAGGATGCCATGTAACCCAGGGCCTGTAGGAATCTCCTTGCAGTCATCTGGGTGAGTTTTGCCAAACCTTTGAAATAATGAGTTAACTTATCTTGCTTGTCTTCTGTCAGGTAAGCCATTTGAGAGGCTGTGTCTAATTTGGCTCCTAAGAAGGTTATTTGCTGGGATGGTTGTAGTCTTGACTTTTGAAAGTTGACTGTGTATCCCAGAGCCTGAAGTAATCGTATGACATAGTTCAAGTTTTTTGTCAACATCAATTTGTCGTCCGCTTGTATGAGGCAGTCATCCAGGTACAGGTAAATTTGGATCCCCTGGAGCCTGCAATGAGCAATTACTGAAGCCAGGCATTTTGTGAATACTCTGGGCGCAGTAGATAAGCCAAATGGCAATGCTGAGAATTGATAATGCTCTGGCCCTGCAAGAAATCAGAGGTATCTTCTGCAACTGTGTATGATAGGGACATGCAGGTATGCCTCCTTGAGGTCCAGAGTAATCAGCCAAGACCCCTTGCCCAGCATGGGAAGGAGTTGCTGTAGAGTCAGCATTTTGAACTTTGGTACTATGATAATGCGGACAAATCCAGTATTGGTCTCCACTGAGTTTCTTTTCTTGGAACAAGGAACAGTCTTGAGTAAAACCCCTGGCCTTGTTCTTGTTGTGGAACTCTTTCTATTGCTTTTATCCAAGCCAGCAGAGAAATTTGCTTGATAGCCTCTGCCCTCTGGTTTTGTGGTAGGTTTGGCATGCCTTGTTTTCTTGGTAAGGTATGAAAATGGAACCTGTAACCTTGGTCTATAATGTCCAAAATCCATTTGTCCTTTGTCAATCTGTGCCAATTGTCTGAAAACAGAGATAATTTTCCGCCCAAGGGAGCTTCTATTTGTTCCTTGGTAGGCGGAAGTAGAGGAAAGTCATTGAGATTGTGGCTGTGGGGCAGGGGAAACCCCTGTGTCACTTCTTTGGTTTGCTGGCTGCCATTGTCACCCCCTGTAAGGACCTCTGTATTGTCCTCTTCCTCTGCCACGTCTGTTTTTACCCCTTTGAAATTTTTCAAGATTAGGAAAGGACCAGTTTTTTGAAGGCCAATTCCTACTGAATCTGGGGGGCTGAACCTGGAGGAAATCTTTAACCGTCTGAACTGATTTTGCTTTTTCCTCGATGGACTTTAACACATCTTTAGCATTAGCACCAAAAAGCTTGTTCTTTTCCAAGGGTGCATCCAGAAGTTTTGCCTTAACATGATCTGGTAGAGGTTGTTCTTTTAACCATGCATGTCTACGAATGACTGCCCCTGTCATAGCTGCCCTACATGAAGCTTCCAGTGCATCATACCCACACTGCAGGAAGTGATTGCTGACTTGCTGAGAATTATGTACAGCTTCCTGCAAAGACTTCCTGTCTAAAGGATCAGGAGAGGCCAGTGTTTTCTGTAAATCTTCTAACAGGAAATCCTGATATTGTAACATATGAAAAAGGCAATTCAAAGCTCTCATAGATAAAGTAGTGGAGGTGTAGACCTTTTTCCCCCATCTCTCTAATGACCTAGCTTCCCTGTTGGAAGGCAAGGGGTTTTTAGAGGTGGAAGCTGAAACACCTTTAGGTCCCTGAGAAATAGTTTCCAAATCAACAGTATGGGCCCTGAATAAATGGGAATGTGTTTCTGGGACCCTGTAATACCTGTCTGGCTTGGCTGGAGCAGGAGGAAGAGAATCAGGGGTAACACTGGAGTCAGAATATAAATCATCCAAAACATCAAGCACAGGAGGGATTGCTAAGGGCCTGTGCTGGGGCTTTTTAAGGAAAGTTCAAGGCGCTTTCTGGAATCAGAATATTCCTGGCCTTGCCACTTGAAATGTTCCCTCATGGTATGCAGAACTTCCCCAAAAGAAATATCCTCAGGAGGGGAGGCCGAGGGGATGGAATCCTCTGCATCCGAGTCCTCATAGGTCTGGAAGAGCTCTTCCTGGCCATCGGAGTGGACAGAGTCCTCAGAATCTTCATCTGAAGGGATAGGGTCAGAGGGTTCAACCCGGGGCCTCTTATCAGGAGGAGGCTGGGATCCTCTCTCAGGATGGGCCTGTGAACCTCTAATCATAGAAATTAAGTCTGTGGCCATAGTCATGATTTGTGTCTCTGGAGTAGGCTGAGGTAAGGCTTTAGCAGTAAGGTGCTTGGTCTTGCTGGCTGCCTTAGCCAGAGTGTAGGCCTTAACAGACATGGCCATAGGAGGCCTGGCAGCTCCACGTGCAGGAGTGACCTTATCTACAGCAATGGTCTCGGGCATTTCCTCGGTTTCAGTATCCGGAGGAAAATCTATAACTGGCGTCGGAGTGGTATCCGGTATCGGAGTCGTCGGTAATGCAGTGTCTTCAGTTCGGAGCGGTGGAATAACCGTCTCTGGAGGAACCGGAGCACTTGCGGTAGGTTTAGGCGTGGGGTCGGAGGTATAGACGCGGGCCGAGGATGTCGGTCCCGGTCTTTTCGTTTCTTGGGAGTTTGCTATGTCGGAAGTTCCGACGGCATTGTATAAGCAAATTTTTCGCCGAAAAAATCTTCAGCGAACTCCGCCCGGCGCCTAAGAGTGCGCTTATTGAAGCGAGCACAGGCGACACAGGCCGAGACGTCGTGGTTTGGGCCAAGGCAAGGAAGACAGTAAAAGTGGAAATCCTTATAAGGTATTTGTTTACCACAAGAAAGACAATTGTTAACTTTTTCAGTAATTTCTGACATCGGCTGAGGCAAGAAAAAGGTCCCCAACGGGGTACTTAGATTTTTTGATGACTTCGGAATCGAAAAATACAGGAGCTGACCGACCGGCACTTGCAAACTGCTTCTGCTTCGGGCACCGCGCGGCAAGAAAGACTGAAGAAAATGGCGTTGGCTGATGCTTATGTACTCCAGCCGCTCTGACGTCGGAGAGAAATGCGACATCAGCCGACGTCGGACCCAGACTTTGGAATCCGGCCGACAGAGGGCTGCCTGAGGCAGGACAACCCATATGTTATGACTGCAGTTGCATTCTTGAAGGACATCTACCATTTAAGGTTCTCATCTAAAACAGTTTTAGAGCCAGTAAAGTCTACTATGACTCAACCATCTCTTAGCACACTTACCACAAGCAACAGCCCTTCATCGTAGGAGAAGCAAGATGCCAGATACAAAACATCAAGTGAGACTACTCCCACTAGCAAAGCCAGTGACTCTGGTAGAAGAGAGGCCAGCAAAAGTTGCAGTGCTTGGGATATGACCCCAAACAAGGTGGAATTGAAAACCTAGCTCTATCTGTAAGTCTGCGGTCTCTTGTAGTACATACTAGGTTTGGAAAGGGCTACATGAGGCTGGTAAATCCAAAGCTCACCTCTACAATGTGAAAAATCAGCACAAACATTACTGAAATAACTGTGCTACCATTCACTCAATATACTGCAAGGGTTACTACTCCTAAAATGTCTACAGATTCTGTACTGAACCAATATGTCATCAGTGTTTGAAGTCTTGAAGCTGTCATGTGACAGAGAATGACACTTAAAATATGCGGCATTGGAGAAGGCATTTGGGAAGCAGAATGTATCTTTTAAGACTAGACTGTTAAGAGAAATCTATTGGAGATACAGATGGACTCATATCTGTCTATGCAGTTAAGAAAAAGATCAGTAATGTACAATAATTTAAATGCATCTATAATGATGAAGGCTGCACCTGTCATACAAGATGGTGCAGGTGAGTCCAGGTGAGTAATACAAGTATAATACAGAGTAACACGTGAAGGTAGGTCCATGTGGATGGATAATAGCTCTTGGAAAAGAAAATGTTACATACAAATATGGGATACTGAATAACAGGTCTGTGACAATACAGCATCCATTTGGATTGAAAAACAGAGCTGATACAAAATGTTTCTTGGGTTTGTAAGACTGAATAGCAAACAGATGATACATAACTCCTTGTACAGGTGTATGGGTCAGGTGCATCTGTATGTATGTGAATATTGGAAATGGTGAAAGTATAGTTGTGCAATTTACACTTACCTACAACTGTAGATATTCAAATTCTTCACTACTGCTGTAGTCTATGGGATGTATCCTGCCAACAACTGATAGGCTTACGAAAACTTTCATTCCCCCTCCCATACTGTCACTTTGGCTGATTATAGGCTAATGTCTTTTGGAGAGCTATATAACCTGCCAGAGTAACTAAAAGTCTTCAGGACATTCTTGACCCTAAAGAAAAATTAACAAGTCCTCCTGAGCAACCATTAAAATATATATAATATAAATATATATAACCATACAATATATATATACATATGTGTGTGTGTGTGTGTATGTCTACTTTGTTTTATTGAATCTCATTTCACTGAATTTCATTTCTCCCCAACCACTTCGCTGAAAACACAAATTACTGGAAACTCATTTCAGTGAATCTTATTTCTCTGAACTGCAGTTAGTATATATGGCACTGTGTAGAGCACTATAAGGCAAGTAAAAGATATATGCCCTTTTCCCCACTGTAGTGCGATCCTGGAGTTGGTCTATATAGTTAAGGGGGTGTGGGGGTCACAGCCCCCTACTTAGTTTGAGTATATATTGTCTTCTGGACAGAGTTGGTCATTGCTGTTGCAACTATGCATATCTATTGTCTAAAATGTATTTTGAAGTTTTTGGTAAAATACAATATAAAACAAACAAGGTGGGGGCCTGTGCCCCCACACCCCCAACTATATATACTAACTCTAGGATCGCACTACAGTGGGGAAAAGGGCATATACCTTTTACTTGCCTTACAGTACTCTACACAGTGCCATATATACTAAGTTCACTTCAGTGAAATGAGATTCAGTGAAACGAGTTTTCAGTAATTTGTGTTTTCAACGAAGTGGAGTGGTTGGGGTGAAATAAAACTAAGAATACGAATTATAATTGTATAAACTTCCAAAAAATTCGAACGGAAGTCCAACACCCAAAGTGGTAGCCAAAAAGTTTATTTTTTAACAAAATAAAATGAGCGCTTTCGTCCTGATAGGCAAGACTTCATCAGATGAACAAAATCCACATTACTTGGTCCTTTTATATCATATACAATTGAACCCAGTCAGTGTTTTACAGAAATACTGTCACCTTAAAAAACATCCGTAAAAACACTACCATTTCTATGTTTTATATCAAATGCACATTTGTTGTGTAATGCAAATCTTCATTGTCATTAATTTAAACTAAAATCTATACTAAACGGTAATGGTAATAAAAATGAAAACAAAACCAACCATGACATGTTAAAAAATGTTAACAGTGAACCTTTGACAAAATGCCCTACTAGATGCCTATACATCCCCTGCTCTTGCCAATAACACTGGTTTGATGGTAATATACTCATTTAAACCTGGGGGAAATTGGATCTCAGCCTCAACTGCCATTTAAGCTCTTTGTTTAATAACCAATTCTTAACATCTCCCCCCCCCTAGTGTTAGTTCTAACCATGTCGATGATGCCAAATTTAAAACCTTTAAAATCAATGCATGTCAAAGAATGCTTGTAAAGTGCACTAGTCTCCTTTTTAGTTTTAATGTCATATAAACATTCGTACATTCTGTCCTTCAAAGCCCTCTCAGTTTTTCCAACACAGAAAGCTGGACAGTTTGTACATGTTGCTAAGTACACTATCATCTTTGTGTTACAATTGCCCTTGCAATATTTCACTTTACTATCTAAACCGTTTTGTAATATAATACTATCTTCCTTGTAAATCTTTGAAAATTGCTTGCAATTACCACAATTAGTGGTGGCCTTCCTTACACTACCATGAGACTTGTGCATCTGTTCAAACATTCTCTTGAAATTCATTTCAGTTTTGTATGTAAAAGTAGGTTCTGTACCCACTACTTCAAACAATTCCTTGATGGTTTTGAGCAAGCTCCAATTTTTTCTAATAATGTCAGTGAACATACCTGAAAATCCATTAAACTCAGTTATGCATGCTTTTTGAAATTTGTTACTATTTTCACTTTTCTTGTCTGAAAAGTCACTGGGAAGACCCACCAAGGGTTTATATCTACCGCCCCAACCTCTTTTAACTTCATCAATGACCCTGTATACCTCCTCTTCCGGGTAACTCCTTTCTATAAACATAATACTTAATTGCGCATTTCCTTATACAATTTCTCTTTCTCTGAGGTCATCCTCGCTATGCGGACAGCCTGACCTTTGACAAGACTAAGCTTTTGAGCCATGGTGGTTACTGTTGAAACTATTGCACCAAGTCTCTTTCCTATATATTCTTGACTGAAAACCATCCAATGTTAATGAAATGGTAGTATCTAAAAAATTAATGCTTGAATTATTCCATTCATGTGTAAACTTAATGTAGTACTGTTGTTCAAATAATCCATAAAGGAAACCATTAATTCTTTACTTTCATCCCAAAGGATAAAAATATCATCCAAGAATCTTACATATAATCTTATAAATTTGTGAAAGAGACCGTTAAATACATGGCACTGCTCCCATTCCAGCATAACCAAATTGGCATATATGGGAGCACAAGCTGCCCCCATGGCAACACCACTGGTTTGCTGATAATACTCACCCTGAAATCCTATAATGTTGTAATCCAAGACTAACTCAGTTAACTCAAGGATTAACTGAATCTGGTCATAAGATAATGTGGAATGTTTATACACACTTTCGCTAAAAACATTTGATACCCCTCCACTCTAGGTATACTAGTAAATATATCGTTTACATCAATAGTGAGGAAGCACAGGTTTTCTTTCCATATGTCCCGTGTTAATTTCCCTAAAAAATCCCATGAGTCCTTGATTAGGTGGTCCATCTTCAATGGGATTTCCTTAGTCCAATAATCCACATATACTACTAAAGGGTGTGTTTTTGAATTATTAGCCGACTCTAGGTCTAAAAGGAGGGTTTTTCACACATTTGTGAACCTTAGGTATCCCGAAAAAATTCGGGATAGTGGGATGAATTTGCTTTAAAGTTTTTCTTTCTATCCTATTCTCAATCAAATACTCCTCTAATAAAGAATCTATCCTGCCATAAGCTATCATTATTTCATTTCTGGAAACTGGTGTGTATGTATCAATATCCAATAAAATTAGTGATGGCATTATTATATTCTTCTGACCCATAGAGGACAATCCCACCTCCCTTATCAGGCTTCATAATCCGTATATCTGCATTACTTCTCAGTTTTTCCAACAACACTCTTTCCTTGTTGTTTAAATTATACCCCTCACATTTCTTTTTACTGTTGTTATAAACCCTGTATACTTGTTCAGTTACATACTTCTCAAACATCAACAAAACTGGATGCAAAGGGGGATTAAATACACTCTTTCTACATGGACCCTTACCAACACTATTTTCTTCTGTATTTCCATCTTTATATATCATTTCCAAATTCAGTTTCCTAAGATGCAGTTTCAAATCAATCAGTGTGTTGGCTATATCTCCATAAATGGTTGTTATGAATTAAAACGTTTTAAAAAAGTTTAAAATGTTCTTTTTCCAGATGTAAATTGGTGTAACTGAAAATTCTGAAGCCTTTATATACATATACCCTATCCTCGGTATTAGGGACAATAACTATTTCCCCCTCCTCCACACCTTTTTCCATCCCTAATGGTACATTTGATGTGTGGGGAAGTGACCTGAGTCTGAGTTACTTCTGGTCTTGCTTGCTAGCCTCTCCGATCTTCTCACACCCAAAAAATGAGCATTGTGTTCTGGAAATGAGTCTAGTTCATCCAAACCTTTAGGTGAAGTATAACCCAAACCATCATATTTCCACCTACATTGATGTTCCCTTTAAAATTCTTTACATGATTGTTCTCACTATTATAGGGCCTTGGATATGCTGGGTGCTCTGCATATTGTTGTTTGTCCCTTAAAAACTTCTTTTGTTTCCTAGAAAAAATGGTCTCCACTCTTCTATTAACTCTACTTAAGATTTTCTTGTACAGTTGTTCTTACTCACTAAACAATAAATCATTTAAAATATTCTCATTAAGATTTTCCACTTCACATTTCAACATCGCCAAAGCAGACTCGTTGTGAATCATCATCTTATTCATGAGTCCCAACCCACATTCGTTAAAAAATGCTTGGAAATCATTAACTATAGATTCAGTTTAACTGATACCAAAGGGATATTTAAATAACCTTAATCTCTGTGGAACCACCTTAGTATCTATACAACGTTTCAAATAACCATTATCTATTTCCAAACATTTCAATTTAAATAACCTTTTTTCAAACATATAAATCATCTCTTTTAAAGTGGGTGAGCTATTGTCATGACCGGCCACACTTTCACCACCCAAAGCAATAGAACCACAATCAAAATTGAAGTTTTTAAGTAAAACATCATGAAAAGAAACTGTCCCATTATTTTGTATATTCAAGTCTTTGAAAAAACATTATTGCTGTTAGAAGTATGCGCATTTATAGAACTGCGACTACTGGAGAAGTAATAAAACTAAGTGAAATGAGATTCAATGAAACAAAGTAGACCCATATTATATATGTACGTACGTACGTACGTATATATATATATATATATATATATATATATATATATATATATATATTTAATTTATTTATTTGCAGCTGTTTAACCAGGATAGTCCATTGGGCCTGCAGAACCCGTTTTCAATGGAGTCCTGGGGAGAAAAGCTCCTCATACAGACTACACAAAGATTAATATACACACATAGATTGCATGAAGATTACAGAGGTAAACAGACTAATCAAAAGTATTTCAATCAAAAGTAATAATGTCAAAAGTATATCATCTTTTTTTTTCTTCTTCTTTTCTAGTAGGATTGAGGATAGGTAGTTAGATGCAGTAGGGTAAGGAATGGCTAGATACTAGTAAGGAGTTGTATAATAGAAGCAAGCAAGAAATTGTTACCTGGGATGTGAGAGAAGGCAGGGAAAGAGTGTTGAAGTAAAGTGTAGGTTATGAGGGATGGGAGCAGGAGCATTCCCATGTGGAAGTTAGATGAGAGTGGAGTGATTTTTTAAAGGATGGGAGGCTAGTAATGGTACGAATGGAGGAGGGAAGGGAGTTCCATAAGCGTGCTAGAGAGTATGACAGGAGGTATTGTCCTGGGGGGTGGAGGGGTCTGTAAACTTCTATAAAGTTTTGATTGTTTGATCTGAGAAGTCTTTGTGAGTGGTACATTTTAAAGGTAGTGGAGAGGGA
The DNA here is from genome assembly GCF_019279795.1 of Protopterus annectens. Taxonomy (NCBI): domain Eukaryota; kingdom Metazoa; phylum Chordata; order Ceratodontiformes; family Protopteridae; genus Protopterus; species Protopterus annectens. Next base: position 677,605,133 of record NC_056732.1, read on the forward strand.
GGGACAGAGGGAAGGCTGGAAAATGAGTTTATGAGCATAGGTGAGCTGAGTGTAGGAGAGGTAGTTTGGTAGCTCTAGCCAGTTTAGTTTGTGGAGAGATTCACAGTGATGGGTTGATGATTTGTTGCTAGTGGCAAATCTGGTAATTTTATTGTAACAAGAGGACAGTTTGGTTTTGAGAGATGATTCTAGGTTTGTTAGAAGAGGGGCTCCATAGAGAAGGGAGGGTAAGAGAAATGTAGTAGACAGAGTAAGTTTAGTAGTTGAGGTGAGGAACTGATTGTGTCGGTAGAGCATACCAAGTTTTTGGTGTTTTTCTTTGTGTTTAGTAGTAGATGGGAGTTGAATTTGAGCCTGTCATCAATTTGAACTCCTAGTAGTTTGGTTTCAGATACTAGTTCAAGAGGTGTTGCATTTTGGCTGGTAATGGAGAATAAATTTCAATCGAAGTTCTTAGTTTTAGAGGAGGTAAAAATCATAAGTTTAGTTTTAGCAGCATTGAGTGCTAGATGGTTGTCTTTCATCCATTGTTCTGTGGTAGAGAAGGCATCTTGAGTTAGTTTTAAAAGAGGAGTTGGGTAATTTGTAAACAGAGGACAGTTTTTTTTTTGAGATGATTCTAGGTTTGTTAGAAGAGGGGCTCCATAGAGAAGGGAGGGTAAGAGAAATGTAGTAGACATTGTGGAATCATCTGCATATTGGATAACGTTAGCAAGAGGGATAGAGTGGTAAAAGTCATTAATGAAAAAATGAAGAGGAGGGGGTCCAGTATGGAACCTTGTGGGACACCTGTGGGGGTGATGAGGAAGGAGGAGGTGGCATTTTTCCATTTGACAGCTTGTTGCCTATTGGAGAGATAGCTGGTAAACCATTTGAGGGAAGAGGGTGAGAGGTTTAGGTTAGCTAGTTTAGTAAGAAGTAGGTTATGAGAGATAGTGTCGAAGGTCTTAGAGAGATAGAGAAGGATGGTAGATACAGTGAAGCCAAAATCTTTAGCTTTATTCATAGTTTCAAGGAAGGAAAGGAGGGCAGTCATAGTGCTATGATGGGGTCTGAATCAGTGCTGAGTAGGAGTTAATAGGTTGTTGTCCAAAAGATGGGGGAGGAGTTGAAGGTGGATACATTTCTCTAGGACTTTAGAAATGGGAGAGAGGATGGTGATGGGACGGAAATTGGAAATATTAGTATTATTTCCTCCTTTGTGCAGGGGAATGATGTAAGATTTTTTCCAGATTTGAGAAACAAGACCTTCTTGAATAGAGTGGTTGATTAGGATACTGATAGGGAGGGCAATGGCTTCGTCAGCTATGCTGAGGAAGTATGAGGGAATGTTATCAGGGGCATTGGTGCATGGTTTTAGTTTCTGCAGGAGTTTTCTTATAGTAGAAGTAGGAATAGGTTTAATGAAAAATGGTGGGCTTGAGAGGTTGAGGAATGACAGAAAGAAGTTGGAGGGGGAGATGGGTGAGGAGAAGTGGAGATAGGAGGTGGATTCTTATTTGAAAAAGAAGAGGTAAGTTTGGAAATAGAGTCAATGAAGAAAGAATTGAATTGGGTAGCAAGATCAGAGTCTTGTACATTGGGGGAGGGGTTAGGGTTTTCTGTAGTACCAGGTTTTAAGAGGGTAGTTATACCTCTTCTGAACTTTTGTGGGTTGGTTTTATGGTTGCTTTGAAGTTGGATGAAGTAGTTTCGACGGTCTGCTGAGATAAGCTTTTTAACTGAGTTACGAAGAGTTTTGTATTCATTGAGGTTAGATGTACATTTGTTCCTCTGGTATTGTGTCCAGGCTTTATCTCTAAGTTGCATGGTGGCTAGTGTACTTTTAGTTAACCAGGGGCTGGCTTTCCTTTTTATTTTTTTGGTTATTAAGGGAGCATGATTATTTAGGAGATGTAGGAAGGTAGTATTAAAGTGAGTTATTGCATTTTCAAGTGGTAGGAGTTTTTAGAGGAAACCAGTTAAGTGATTTAAGGGTGTCAGAGAAAGCTTCTGGGTTAAAGTTCCTATGGCATCGGGTAGTTAAGTAAGTATGAGTAACTAGTAAGGGAGAAGGAAGACATCTAGTGAAGATGGGAAGGTGGTCACTGAGGGAGTCAGGGAGGGTTCTACTGTCAGGATAGTAGTGGAGGTGGGAGACTAGAATCCAGTCTAAAATGTTGCCACTAGTGAAGTCTTTAGATGGCCTAGTTATGGAGTTGATGAGTTGAGAGTAGTTGTATAGGTTGATGTTGAAGGGGTGAGTAGGGGACTGAATGGAGGACCAATTAATATTGGTGTCTCCCATGATTATAGTTTCATTACAGATATTAGTTGATAGCCAGGAGAGGATTTCTTCGAGTATTGGGACACTGTCTCCAGGGGGAATGTAAAGAGAGGCAATGTATATAAATTTATGTTTGTTTAGCTGAAGATGAGCTAGTATTAATTCTGCATTAGTGAACTTTGGAATGGCTTTATTATAGGGTGTTACTCATAGGGAGGAAGAGTAGATTAGAGCCACTCCACCACCTTTTTTATGGGTTCTGTCTGTTTTGATGATAGAGTAATTAGGTGGTACTATCTCTTTGTTTTTACATGAGGTTTTAGCCAGGTTTCAGAAATAGCTAGGATGTCTGGTTTGTTATGGAGTAGCCAGGCAAGGAGATTTGGAATTTTGTTAGCTAAGCTTTGTGCATTAAAAGATGCAAGTAGGACGGATTTAGTTACTGAGGAAGAGGGGGTTGGTCCTGGGTTAGGGTGAATATCACCAGATAAAAGTATGGAAGTTAGAAGTTCAGTTAAGTAGTGGAGGTATTTGGATTGTTTTGATTGAGAGGTATAAGTTGAAAGATTAGTGGGAGATATGGAGGGTAGAGTGGTTGATGAGGTTTTAAGAGGGAGAAATAGTTTGAAATTAAAACATAGGTTGTTGTTGAAGGGATATAGTTCAGGGGAGACTGAGATGAAGTTGGATTGTGAAGTATGGAGAGGGCAGGTTGTGTGTAAGAGTGGTGAGTGGGTGATGGGATAAGGTTGGGTAAGATAGATGTAGGTAAGGTTCAGGGAAAGTAGTAGTTGAATTGGGAAGGATGAGCATTTTTAAGCATGTTAGGGTTTTGATAAGCAATGTAGTGGTGTTGAGTAAGGAGGAGGGAGGGATGTGAAGTAAGAGTTGTATGAAAGTGGGAGGGGACAGGAAGAGGAAGGGGTGGAGTTTAGAGGTTGGAGAGGAAGTACAAGTGGTTAAAAGGGTATAAATGTAGACGTAGTGGGGGTGGGTGGGAATTGGGGGTAGGGTAGGGGAGCGGACTGAGCCCGCAGGGCGAACAGAGCGGGGAAGAAAAAAAAAAGAAAGATCAGCTGAAAAAAGTATCAGCTACTGCTGATGATATAGAAAGGTAAGTAGATGTAGTACCAGATAAGGACAAGTAATATGTAGGGAAGAAAAAGATGTTTTAAATAGATAAGTTGATGTAGTACAGGGGGTGAAAAACCAAACTGTAGACAGAGAAAAATACAGGCTCTTAAGTTAATTGGCCAGTTTAATAGGAGAGAAGCCAAGGTAACATTAAAGTTGCACCGTCACTTGGTAAGTAGGTGCTGCCACCTAGTGGTGAGAATGAAGAAGGCAGGCAGCAAGGTGAGCAGGTCACAACGTTCAATATGTAAGTATCTGTCTCAATATGTAAGTATCTAGGACAGAGGTGACTTGGGGGGGAGAGAGTATGTTCGGGAGGTCCATGGTAGGCTATTGAATCACTTACAAGGGAAGTTAAAACAAAATGTGTTATTGAGTAGGTAGTATAGAAACAGTAGATGCTATGAGGCTACCTACATTCAAAAAGTTACTTTAGGGCAGTTCTTCACAGGAGTTCTACAGCTCAGTCTGGCTGGCAAGCTCCAGGGAGTTTTCAGAAGTGATGCAGGAGGAATTCCATTTTGGTTTGAGGTGGGGGGCTTCTGTAGTGAGCTTCTGAAGTGAGGAAATTCAAAAAGTTACTTTAGGGCAGTTCTTCACAGGAGTTCTACAGCTCAGTCTGGCTGGAAAGCTACAGGGAGTTTTCAGAAGTGATGCAGGAGGTATTCCGTTTTGGTTTGAGGTGGGGGGCTTCTGTAGTGAGCTTCTGAAGTGAGGAAATTCAAAAAGTTACTTTAGGGCAGTTCTTCACAGGAGTTCTACAGCTCAGTCTGGCTGGAAAGCTCCAGGGAGTTTTCAGAAGTGATGCAGGAGGTATTCCGTTTTGGTTTGAGGTGTGGGGGGGCTTCTGTAGTGAGCTTCTGAAGTGAGGAACGAGGAGGTGAGAAACAAGCAGCACTACCGCGGGGCCACAGGGGCTGTTGTATCAGGTTTTTTTTTACATTTAAAAAGAATATATATATATATATATATATATATATATATATATATATATATATATATAAATTATATATGAGAAAAAAAAAAAAAATATATATATATATATATATATATATATATATATATATATATATATATATATTTAAACACAAATGTGCACATACAAAAAAATACATACGCACAACCCACAACAAAAATGTGGATGCCTGGGTGCAAGTAATGCAGCAGTGGAGAATTTGAACATCTGTACTATGTCCATTACTCAGACTGCTGCAGTAACCTATGGGTAGACTAGATAGCTTATACAACCAGGAGGAGGAAAGGATAAGGGGGTCCAGGAGTCCCTGGAGAATGGTCCAAGCAAATCTAGCTTTGGAACTGGAAAAGAAATCCAGCTTGTAGTACTTTGCAAATGTATGGATACAGGACCAGGTTGCTGCCTGTAGAATACTTCTAGATTCCATCCTATTCCAGTACACCATCGCAGAAGCTAAAGCTCTAGTAGAATGTGCCTTAATACTGCCTAGATTAGATGGTGGGAATAATAAAAAACACAATAGCAGAGGCCAACCATCTATAAACAGTTTGTTTAAACATGGGTGATTCTTTTTATTCCTAGAAAAGGAGACAAAGAGTTGGTTAGCTTTCCTAAAGGACTTAGTTCTGTCATGACAGTACCCAAGTTGGCTACACACATCCGGAGTTTATAGAGTGTTTTCTCCCTTGTGTTTCGGTTCTAGATAGAAAACAGGGAGATTGATGACTTGATTTAATGTGAACTCTGAGACCACCTTAGGCATAAAAGAGGGTTTTGTGCAAGAGTGACTCTTTCTCTATGGAAATCCGGACAGGATTCTACCGCCATGAAAACTTGCAATTCAGATACTGTTCTTGCAACTGTAAGAGCAATAACATTAGCAGCTTTCCAGGTAATGAAGCTTAAATATACCTGACAAGCTGGTTTGAATGGTGACAGTCTGCATTTCTAACACAAATTTGTGATCCCAAGGATGAGGACCCATCTACAATTTCATCTCAAGTGTAAAACACATCTTAGAATCTTTTTAACAATTAACAGAAAGAAAAAATAATTGGTAATACCTACAGAACTGTTTCTAGCAGCTTTGTTACCAATACTATTAAAAAAATACAAGAAGATCTTTATGATCTCCTAATGTGTGGTCAAATAAGTTGTGAAACATATGAATATTTTTTTATTGAGTTTCCCACTATTCCTGTCATCAAGGGCTTACCTAAGATACATAAAAATGTTTAGCCTGTGCCCATGAGGCCCATAGTCTCTAGTGAAGGATGGAGTACTTCCACCATCTCATCCTTCATAGAACATTTGTTAAGACCCATAGTAAATGACATTCCGAATATTCTTAAGGATTCATACCAATTAATACAAGTCTTGAGAGACGTTAAGTTAGACAGGAATCTCTCTAACTATCTATTGGTAACTATGGATGTGAAGGATCTATTTACATGCATCCCGAATGATTTAGGACTTCAAGCCATAAGAGAGATCTTAGTGATATGTTCCCAATATAGTAACAATAGACAAATATTGATTAACCATCTGTTGGAATTAATCTTAAGTAACAACATTTTTTTATACAAGGATAAATACTATTTGCAACAATGGGGGGTTGCCATGGGCACCCCCTGTGCGAATAGTTATGCTAATTTAGTTGTCTATGCTTGGGAAAAAAATCATTTATTCAAACATACACAATTTAATAATATTAAATTGTATAAACGATTTGTGGACGACGTCCTTTTCATATGGGAAGGTACTGAAAATGAATGCATTCAATTTATTAAAGATATAGAAACTACCAGTCCCTTCCTGAGGTTTACTATAGAAACCTCAGTTGAAAGTGTTAATTATTTAGACTTAACTTTGCATTTAAATAGTAAGGGAACAACAGATGTCTCTCTTTATAGAAAACCTACTTGGAGAAACACATTGTTGAAATTTGAGAGCATGCATCCCAGGTTCATGTTTTCAGGTATTGTCACCAGCCAATTGAATAGAATATCAAGGATTTGCAGTGATGATCAAGTTTTTAAAACTGAGTTGGACAATTTAACAATGCTATTTAAAGACAGAGGATATACTAATAAAATGATTAACAACTGTAAACAACAAATGTTTGGTACCACACCATCTGGCATGGCCCGTTCCAGTTGTGAGGTTAAACAAAGAGTACAAAACAACTCATATACTAAAGGCAGCTTCACTGAGAAGCTGTCCTTCACTATAAAATATACTAGTGATATTGTGGCAATTAAAAAAATAATAAATAAAAATTGGAATGTGCTCATTATGGACCAGTTTACTAAGAAAGTTGTAGGTGAACGTCCAAGATTTAGCTACAAGAATTGTAATAACCTTAAGCAGTCACTATGCATAGATAAAAGCCCTTTTCAAATAGTAGGTGAACCTGCTTTATATGGAACTTATCCTTGTGGCCATTGCCATATGTGTCCTTATATTTCTAAGGAACAGTCCTTCATCCATCCTGAAGGCATTTTTAAGTTTGTACCTTCCACTTATTGTAATTGTGACAGTACAAATCTCATATACCTTGCAACATGTGACAATTGTGATGCATTCTATGTTGGCCTAACTAAGCGGAGGTTAAGAGATAGGGTTTATAACCATCTCTATGATATTAGAAAGGGCAATGAACAAAATGCGCTAGCGAAGCATCTTTTAGAACATACAACACATAGATTTAGTTTTAAAGCCCTACAACTAGTAACCATTCACTTAAGGGGAGGTGATACTGTTAATCAATTGGCTTGCACTGAACTCAAATGGATATTCACCTTAAAAGCCCACATTAGTCCAGGTATTAATCAGTTTGTCTCTATAAAACCTATATTAAATAATAGGAAGCTTTGAAGTTGTTGCACTATCTGTTTTCATATGTTTTCTCTGCCTGTTGATTACTGATGACTGAATAGGTTTAGACAAATGTCAGTCTGCCTATTTAGTATTTATTATCGAGATGATATGAAATACATTTGACTGATACAGTTATGTATAACATTTTACACACTGTGACAACTGTATATTAATTTTATATTTACATTCATCATAATAGTTTAATTTATATTACAAATTCGTTGTATTAAAATAGATATTTATTATTTTTAAATATATACTTATTTATATTTACAATAAGCAATATTCTTATCAATTTTTATAACATTAGCTCATATTATCAGGTTAAATAGCATTTGATGATAAAAATTTTTTTATTTTTTATTTGCTATTCTTATTTTTATTTGTACTTTTTAGTTTGAAGTACACACAGATTTACTGTTATGATTGTTTTGGTCAAATATGCTTTAACATCGATCATAGCTTTCCTATTAGGGGATACGGTGTTACATATTCCTCATTTTGCTCCACCATTGTCTACTGTTATCTTAGAAATGACTCGATTACATTTTAGACAGTGCCCCTTTAATTGGTTTCCTTTATGATAACCTTTTTCGTTATTCTGATCTTCTTGCATTTGAAAATTTCCCAATATGTTATCTTGGATTTTTTCACATCCATTTTCTCCTAATACCTTCTTCATTGAAATTCCATGCACGAGGTATTACGGCACTTTTTCCATAATGCACACTACTTACACATTTAAAATCACATACTTAGAATTTGACAAATAGAATGTTGTCATATAAATCTCTTCTAAGATATTTCTTTGTTTTAAAATTGGTTTTATTGATATTAACTTTTAGTAATAAACAGTAGCGCACGATACCTTGGTATGTTGTTACCGTGCACTGCTAACAATTAGGAATATGCCGTATAAAATCTTCACATACAGTTTCCACTCTTTATGTATTATTTTCTAAGTTTATGGTAACTTGAACCAACATGTATTTTTAAAATTGAATTGCTTAAGATAATATTTTATATTTTCATGATTTATGGTTCACAAAATGACATAGAAATTAAGGTATGTTACTTAGTTATATTGGGACCAAAAGTGCAATATTTCTTTAAATCAAGCAAATGTCAGCACTAGAAGATGTCTTGATTAATAAATAACTAAGCGGCAACATTGCGTTTTGAATATGTAAACTGAAACGCAACAAAAAACATTTATGTTGGGTTTAAAAGAATAAGATTTTTTTGAATAGAATGGATGGTTGCAGTAGAAGATGTCTTGATTAGTAACTAACCAAGCGGCAACATTGCGTTTTGAATATGTAAACTGAAACGCAACATTGACCTAACAGTAATTCTATTGTCAATAGAAGTTTATTGATACTTATGTAATCTTTATATGGTTATGTCTTTACTGTATCTGAAATTTGCGTTGTATATGAAATATATGTGAGTGTATTTAAGACATTGGACAGCTGACACGTCCGGTGAATTTTTACTAGGTCTCCATTTTTACAATATCATAATATGTCACTTTAAGAGCTTGATTTTTTAATTGCCACATTAATTGATTCATTGGTTTTGTTATTGTTTCATTTGCCCGCCAAAATTTATTTAAATAGTTGGGTATTTTTTGTTGTAAATTGTATCTGATGAAGCGTAGTCAACCTACGTGAAAGCGCTTATTCCTTGTTCCTAATAAAGAAGTTTTTTGACTTGAAGACGGAGTTTTTCCTGTGGCGATCTCTTCTGTTCTTAACGCTAATTAACAGAAAGGTGAGAGGGGGATCCATGGGCAGACATGCAGAAATGGCTACAAGACGTACCTTTATAGAGGCTCAGGATAGTAAGTCACAAAAATATTTAAGCATCAGTGGTCCAAACTCCTTGCTGGGTCTCTGGGTATTAGCTAGGCATCAACTGAAAAATCTCTTTCATGTGCTAATATATGATAAGTAGCAGCCTTTCTGGTAACCATTTGAAATGTTGGGACCCATTACAGTGAGTCCTGAAACACTGAGACCGAATGGCCAAAAAATTGGACTTGTATGTATTAAGTCTGTGATGCCACTTCTTGGAATATTCCCTTTTCCCAGAGGTATGGTGATCTCTGAGTTGGTACACATAGTATGGGGGATGTTGGGGGTTGCCCCAATGTGGGGGGAAGCAAAAAGAAGTTCTAAGGAGAACAGCGAGTTTTGAGATTCTCTCTTCTGCCGTTTCTCTGTTTTTTTTTTCAGCTTCTCGTCACTCAGCATTTTACGTGCCAATATTTCAATAGGGAGACAGGATTTCTTGCCTCCTTCAGTACCTGCGGCACATCTTCTTGAAAGTGGAAGTCATCAAAAATGAATCACCCAGGCAGTCAGTTGCAGTGGTTTGACCACAGGGTGCATCTTACTCCACTTGTCTGGTGTGACTATATCCAGTCTGTGAGAAAGCTTCTAGTAATTGCCCCTGGTCAATTCCATAAGGGAGAACCAATTTTTCCTTAGGTCAAAAGTGAGCCACTAAACTGATTCCTGGAGAGACTTGCCCAGTCTTCAGAAATAACCTGGAGATCACTGGAAAGAGTGAAAATGCATAAAGGAACACCCCCAACCATGGGAATGAAAGAGCACATGTTTTCCAGGTGTGCTTCCCACATCTGGGAACCCCCTGGAAGACCTATGCATTGCGTCTCCACTCATGAGGATCTGCTTAGCTTGTCTACCACTATGGTCTGCTCTTGTAGTATGCCAGAAGCTAACTCCCAAGGTATCACTGCCAGCCAGCACAGGGGTATGGCCTGGTGTCCTAGTTTATGTACCACATTATGGTGGAGAGAAAACAAATTAAGAAAAAAAAGTCCCAAAGTGTTCTCAAGCACCAAACATAAAATATATTTCTATTCCTGAAATACACTTCAAGTGCATAAATATAGTACCTTCAGGCAAAATGACTCAAACAGTAAAATGAAGGCAAGTAGTCATGAAGTGTACATAAGCACCAAAATACTCAATTTCTAAGCTTAAAATCCTTGCACTTTAGTTAAAATGCAGTACATTTGTCTCACAAAACAGTCCCAGTATTCAATAAGTCCTGTTATAAAACAAAAAATGCAGCTCCTCACAAGAAACTTATGATGTTAATAAAATTGCCAGAATTTTTCAGAAAATAGAAGATACATCAAAAATATGCTGTGCGTGGAAAGTTTCTGCTATGGAGACTTGTCTGTTAGAAATTAAGCCTACAGCTGTGTACTGTGAAGCCTCTCAGAGTTTGCTCCTTGAGGCAGCAGGAAATATCTGAAGATGTTTAGCCACTCTAGCTGTTTCTATATTAACTTTCTAAAATAAGATCATTTTAGGGGTTACTATAGGGGCAGCGAGAGTGGCAGTGTGTGTAGGGATGATAGCTTTTAGAAGTTGACCAGTTGTATCTTTGGCAGGATCCAAACCATAGGCTACTGTAGCAGTCAGAATGAAAATTATGACCTTTTCCCCACTGTTGTGTGATTGCAGAGTTGATTTACATATATTTAGCAGGGGGTATGGGGGGATGCCCCCTACGTTAAATAGGTTTTCAATATTATGGGTTTCAATATTTTGACTTTTCAATCAAATGATAGGAATGCAAATATCTGCATTTCCCACACACATGTACGTTTGCAGGGTCTGATAATTCACATCAGTGATGCAAAATACCTTGCATAGGTTTATGGGTGTCATCTATAAAGCAGATCCATAATGAAAAATTATTTTGTGTTTCTATGGGTTAGTGAGCGGATCTGTAATGCAAAAATGCTCATGTGAGTCTACAGCAAAGGAATATATCTATAATGTTGAACAGCCTGTGAAGCTCTTTGAGGAAAGAAAATGTATCTATGAAGTGGAATGGCTTGTGTGGGCCTGTGGGTTTGCAATACACATACCTGTGGTACATAATGACTTGTGTAGACCTATATCTGTGGTACATAATGACTTGTGTAGACTTATGGCATTGGAAACAGATTTGAATTACATAATGGCAGGTTTTTACTCTCACTAATGTGCAGTGAACTGCATTTAATTTATTTATTTATTTTTATTTATTTGCAGTTGGTTTACCAGGATAGTCCATTGGGCTAAATGAACCCGTTTTCAATGGAGTCCTGGGGAGAAAAGCTCCAAAACTAAATAGGCTACAGTAGATTATTCATAATAGTTATACAAATTATACTATCATACAAAAGTTAAACATACAAGAAAAAACAATTTGCAAATAATACAGCAAAAACTAGAATGAATACAGACTAGTGATGAAATTAATAGATAATACAGACTAAAAGGAAATTTAGCGCAAAAGTACTGAGAAATAATAATATATTCGGAAGCATTTCACGACAATACTGAGAAATAATAACATATTAGGAAGCATTGCACAAAAATACTGAGAAGTAATAACGTATTAGGAAGCAAACACTTAGGAGGTGTGGCCTAGTGTATTCTTTCCAATTATCGTAGGAATAATAATATGTATGAGTTAGGGTGAATAATAAGGAAAATTGTAGGAGGAAACAGGGGAAGAAGGAAGATGGAAATTGCAAGTGTTAGTTATGTGGGGTGGGAGCAAGAGCATTCCCACTGGGATACTAGATGTGAATGAAGAGATCTTTTAAAAATAAAATGGTTGTTTGTGGTGCGAATGGAAGGTGGAAGGGAGTTCCAAAGGCATGCAAGGCCATAAGACAGAATATTTTTGCCTGGGGGACGAGTTGGTTTATATACTTCTAATAGATTTTGATTGTTGGACCTTAATACTCTATCAGGAAGGTGCATTTTAAAGGCTGATGAAAGGGAGGGACAGAGGGAGGGGTTGAAAATGAGCTTATGTGCAAGATTTAGTTGAGTATATGCGAGATAACTGGGTAGCTCTAGCCATTTTAGTTTTTGGAGAGAGGAACAGTGGTGGGTGGAGGACTTGTAGTTGGTAGCGAACTTGGCAATTTTGTTGTAGCAAGAGGAAAGTTGTGTTTTTAGAGAGGTCTGTAGATTAGTTAGGAGTGGAGCTCCATAGAGAAGGGAGGGGATAAGAAATGAAGTAGAGAGGGTGAATTTGGTAGCAGGTGTAAGGTAGCGATTTTGTCAGTAAAGCATACCTAGTTTTTGATGGGTTTTTTTGATATTTAGCTGTAGATGAGAGTTGAATTTGAGCTGGCTATCAATTTGGACCCCAAGTAACTTGGTCTCTGACACCAGTTCCAGAGGTACATTATTTTGACTAGTGATGGAGAATGTGTTTATATCGAAAGAAGTTGCCTTAGAGGGGGTAAATAACATTAATTTGGTTTTAGAGGCATTGAGTGCTAGGTGATTTCTTTTCATCCATTGCTCAGTGGTTGTAAAAGCATCTCAAGTCAGTTTTAGGAGTGAGGGGATAGAAGTGGCAGAGCATATAATAGTAGAATCATCAGCGTATTGGATGATGTCTGAGAATGGGATAGAGTCGCGGAAATCATTTATAAATATATTAAAGAGAAGGGGACCCAGTATGGAGCCCTGGGGTACCCCAGTAGGGGTATTTAGAAATGAGGAGGTAGCCTTTTTCCATTTGACTGCTTGATATCTGTTAGATAAGTAGCTGGAGAACCAGTTCAAAGAGGAGGGACATAGGTTAAGTTTTGAGAGTTTAGTTAGTAACAGGCTGTGAGAGATAGTGTCAAAGGCCTTAGAGAGGTCGAATAGTAGGTTAGAAACAATTTGGCCAGAGTCAGGGGCTTTATTTACAGTTTCAAGGAAGGAGAGGAGGGCAGCCATAGTGCTATGATTTGGTCTGAATCCATGCTGTGTGGGAGTTAGTAGGTGATTATCTAAGAGATGTGGAAGGAGTTGTAGTTGGATACACTTTACTAGGAGTTTAGAGATGGGGGGCAGAATAGCGATGGGGTGGAAATTAGTAACATTGTTGTTGTTGCCACCTTTACGTAAAGGTATGATAAAGGCCTTTTTCCATATTTGGGGTACTATACATTCTTGGATAGAGCGGTTGATTAAAATGCTAATAGGATAAGCGATTGCTTCAGCAGCTTTGCTAAGAAAGTAAGAAGGGATGTTATCAGGAGCATTAGTGCATGGCTTGAGTTTCAGAAGGAGTTTCTTTATAGTAGTAGAAGTGGGTATAGGTTTTAATGAGCAAAAAGGATAGTGTGAAAAGGGGGAATTAGGGGCAGATGAAGATGATGAAGTAGTTAGAGTAGGAGAAGGAGTGGAGGGACGGGAGTTAGTAGATGGGAATGAGGAAGTAGTAGCAGTGCAGGGTAGAGTGCTGGTGGGGGAGGGCGGGGGAGTATTGGAGAATGTAGTGGTGTTAGAGAAAGATGATGTTAATTTGGAAATAGATTCAATGAAAAGAGTTAAATTGGGTAGCCAAATCTAGGTCAGGAGCGTTTGGGTCTGGCATAGGGGTATCTGGTTTGCTGGGGTTAAGTAGAGTAGAGATACCTTTCCAGAATTTCTGAGGGTTTGATTTATTATTGTTTTGGAGTGTGGAAAATTAGAAGTTATGTACTCACCATAACGTTCCATCTGAGTAGGTGTATTCATTTGTCTGCAACCTGTGGGTTATGGATCCGATATCGGATCCGAACCGGCATGGTTTACCAGCTATGGATCCAAGCTCTCAGCTCCTCCCCTCACCCATAATGCCCTGCTCTACCCTCATGACCTCAGATCGAGTTTGCCAACAGCAAGAACACCCTGAAAAGGGTAACACATAATATGCAGGAAACTGAAAGGCCAGGGGGATAGGAGGGCGGGATGGTTGCAGACAAATGAATACACCTACTCAGATGGAACGTTATGGTGAGTACATAACTTCTAAATCTGAAGTAGGAGATTCATTTGTCTGCAACCTGTGGGACAGAGTCCCCAGCTACCTGAATCTTGGGCGCCATCATGGAAGGATATTCCGGAGCACCGGAGCCAAAGGATGCTCTACCCCTAGATGCAAGATCAAACTTGTAGTGGGAAATAAAAGTATGAGATGAAGCCCACGTGGCTGCTGCACAAATATCATCTAGAGGAATCCTAGCCTTAAAGGCTGCCGAGGTAGATACTGACCGGGTTGAATGGGCGTGTACACCTCCTGCGGGCCTTCCTGAAGCTTGATAAGCCAATAAGATACATTGTGAAATCCAGCGAGACAGAGAGACTTTAGAAATTGGCTTGCCCAAATTAAATGTAGCAAAGGAAATGAACAACTGGTCGGATTGCCTATGACCAGCCGTTCTGTTTAGATAAAATCTAAGTTGCCTGTGAACATCTAAGGAGTGAAGCTTGTATTCACCTTTGTTTTCATATTTAGGAAAGAAAACAGGGAAGTTAATGGATTGATTAATGTTTGCTTCAGAAGCTACTTTAGGAAGAAAGGACGGGTTGGTCCTGAGGTAAACACGGTCCGGATGAAAGACCAAGTAAGGAGGTTTAGCTGATAATGCTTGGAGCTCTGAAACTCTCTTGGCGATGTAATGGCTACTAAAAAAGCAGTCTTGAAAGACAAGAATTTGAGATCTACCGTAGCCGCTGGTTCAAAGGGGGGGGGCGGTCAAGGCCTGGAGAACTAAGGAAAGGTCCCAGGGAGGAACCGCTTGTTTTACAGGGGGCCTGAGAAGGAAAGTACCTTTAAGGAAAATTTTACACAACTTGGCTGACATGAGTGGACTAGAGTCATGACCAATGTGATAATGTGAAATTGCCGCAAGTTGTACTTTGACTGTGGAACTGCTGGCACCATCGTTAAAAAGAGTAGTTAAGAAATCAAGCACTAAAGGGAGAGGAGCTGTGAAGGGATTCAGGCCTTGCCGCTCCACCCACAAAGAAAACCGTTTCCACTTGCTGCGGTAGACTTTCCTAGTGGACGGTTTATGAGCTGCCACCAGGATCGCCTTAACAGGGGACGAAATACCGGGAGTCCTGATCAAGAGTGGAACTGGAACAGCCAAGTGGTCAGCTTCAGGTTGTCCAGGTTCTGAGGAGATAGGCAGGATGGATGAGATATCAGATCCGGGATGGGATCTAGAATCCAAGGAGGATTCACCGAGTGAGACCTTAGGAAGGGGAACCAGATCTGCCGAGGCCAAAACGGAGCAATGAGAATCATTCTGCAACCCACCCGAGAGGCTTTCTGAAGAACTTGGAGCATCAGAGGCAATGATGGATAAGCATACAGAAGACCGGGTGGCCAAGCATGCACCAGAGCGTCTCTTGGGGAACCTCCTGGAGGAGGTATCAGAGCGAAAAAACTGTCGCACTTGGTGTTTGAGGGAGAGGCAAAAAGATCGCATGAAGGAGTTCCCCACCGTGCGAATATGCGTTCCGCTACTTGAAAATTGAGAGACCACTCGTAAGGGGTCAGAATGGTGCGACTGAGCTTGTCTGCCAGGATGTTGGACCGACCTGGAATGTGCGTTGCTATTAGAAAGCGGTTGGTGGAGATTGCCCATTCCCAAACTCTCATGGCTTCTCGACAAAGAGGGTAAGACCTCGTTCCCCCTTGCTTGTTGATATACCAGACAACCGACATGTTGTCCGATTGAATCGCAATTGTTCCCAAGGGAAGAAAGTCCTGAAGTGCTAGCAATGCTAAGAGCACTGCTCTCATCTCTAGAACGTTGATATGCAGTAAGGTCTCTGAATCATTCCACGTGCCTTGGACGGTCCGGCCCGCAAAATGCCCCCCCCCCACCCGAGGCGGGAGGCGTCAGTGGTCACCGTGGCGAGAGGGGGAGAAGCACAAAATGGGCGGCCCCCGTGGAGATCTGGGGAGTGAAGCCACCACAGGAGGGACTGCTTGCAAGCCTTGCTGATCGCAATGGGATGATGCATAGGAAGAGCAAGGTATGACCACTGTACTAAGAGAGTCCACTGGAGGATGTGCATATTGAGCCTGGCGAGAGGAAGAAGTGCTATGGCAGATGCCATGGACCCTAGAGCCCTCAGGACCAACTCCGCCGGAACAGAACTTGAGTGGAGAATGGCCCGCACCTGGAGCTGCAGATTTTGAACTCTGTCCGCAGTGAGGAAGGCTTTTAAACTCCTTGTGTCTAACCTGGCCCCTATAAAATCTAAGAGCTGTGTGGGCGTCAGGTTGGATTTCTTTGTATTTATAGTAATGCCCAGATTGGGAGCAAGATGGAGAAAGGAGTCTCACGCCAATAGTAGTAGATGCCTTGTTGGGGCGGTAAGGAGCCAGTCGTCCAGGTAGGGAAAGACCTGCACCCCCTGAAGCCTCAGGTGGGCCGCTACCACTGCTAATACTTTGGTTAACACCCTGGGGGCTGTGGTGAGACCAAAGGGAAGGACCCGGAACTGCTAGTGACTGTCTCCCAGCCGGAAGCGGAGGAACCTCCTGGAGCGCCTGTCCATTAGGATGTGGTAGTACGCATCTTTGAGGTCTATGGAACACATCCAGTGACTTTCTCCCAGAAGGGGGAGAATAGATTGAAGTGTGACCATTCGGAATTTTTCCTTGGGAACTGCCAGGTTCAAGAGAGAAAGGTCTAAAATTGGTCTTAGATCCCCCGTCTTTTTTGGCACTAAAAAGAACCTGGAGTAGAACCCTGATCCGATCTGGTCTGGGGGGACAGGCTGGATGGCTCTTTTCTTTAGCAGATGGCCAATTTCTGCCAAAGCAGCCTCCCGTTGACCGGGTGGAACGTCTGGGAGGGACTTCAATTTTGGTAAGTGACGAAAAGGGATGCGGTATCCTCTGGATATGATCTGGAGAACCCAGCAGTCTGATGTTATGGACTCCCATGCCGCTAGGTGCCCCGAAAAACGTCCCCCGACTGCCTCCAGAGTGGAGCAGCCGGGCAACCCCTCAGGGTTGCTGCGGGCCGCTCAGAGAAGGGTTCTCTGGAATCGAAGTTCCTGGGAGCCCCTCTGCCTCTAGGGCGGCGTCCTCCCTGTCCTCCTCTGCCACGGAAGGACTGGTTGTCCGGAGCAGGCTGGGATTGCTGCGACTTCCGGAACCACACCTTCTTCTGACCCTTTTGGTTCCTAGAATAGGGCCTCTGGGGTGCAGAGAAGCGGATTCCGACGGCAGACAGCATCTTCCCGTCCTTCTCGCTCTGGGTCAAAGTGTCGCGAATGGTTTTGCCAAAGAGGGCAGAACCATCAAAGGGGGCGTTCGCAAATGACGCTTTGAAGGGCTCAGAGAAATCGCAATGACGGAGCCAGGCCTGACGTCTAGTGACTAGACCTGCCCCTGCGGCTCTAGCGGTGCCTTCCATAGCATGGGAGAGTAGCCGCATAGAGGTATTGGTAACTGATCTAAGAGTGGCCATTCGGGTGGAGTGCAGCACTTTGTCCTCCTCCGACATGGACTCTGGGGGAGATGCAGCGATTCTTTAATGAGATCTCGCTGCATCCTAATAACGTGTGCCAGGTAGTTCAGCGCCCTTACCGAGAAGGTCGCTGAACTAAACATCCGCTTCCCCAAGCGGTCCATCATCCGAGACTCCTTGCTCGGGGGATGGACTGAGGGACTCTCCTGAGCAAGTTCCCTCTTGGTGGCCGCCGTCAACATGGCATCTACCGGAGGCCCCTTACTCCAATGGGCACGGTCAGACGGTGGGCTGAGGATCCTGTCAGGCCTCTTAGGGATTGGCTCCACGGTGTCCGGTTCCTTCCACGCCCTGGTGATAATGAGGTCCACCAGGGGGTCGGCAGGAGGGGACACCCAAGAGGTAGACGGGCCCACTTCAAATGCCTCCAAGAACACGGCCTCGTCAGAGGAAGAGTTGGGGCAGACCACCCCCCCCTTATACGGAGCATTTCCATGATGTCTCCAAATGAGACATCCTCGGGGAGTGACCGTGGGGAGCCTTCCCCTTCCTCCAAATCCGTGTCTTCCGTGAGAGACTCGGGGGAGTCAATGTGCCTCCTTTTGCATGTATGCTTGTGAGGAACATCCTCTGGGGGGCTGTCAGAGGACTCCTCGCAAGCAGCAACCTGTTCCAGGGGAACAGCTTGGGGCACAGATGGTGGAAGCCTGACCCAGTGCAGAGGGAGCGCGGGACGGAGCCGAAACAAGTGCCGGGGGTCCGGAGACCCTCAACAGGGCCCTCTCCACTACATCAAAGGCCGAAGGGGAGCCGACCTCGACCAAAGGATTAGACAATCGGCTCCCCCTCGGATCCGAAGAGTGGATCGGAGCCGGCGCCGAAGCGCTCGGATCCGAAGGGACAGTGCGCTCCGACACAGACGGCGCCAAAGGAGCACTGATCCCCCCGGATCCGAGGCTCGGATCCAGGCTCCGAGAGGTCGGATCCGATGCACTCGAGGGCAGGGTCGGATCCGGTACCAAGTACTATCGGCGCCACCCACCCCGCCCGAGCTGCTCAGCTCCAACTGCTCCAACCCGGTAGCGGGTCGGAGAAGGAGCAATTGGCTGGAAAGGGGTCGAGCTCGGGGCAAGAGCACTCCCATCTGCATCTGGGCCTGGATGAACCTTCTCATCATCCGGTCCAGATCAGCATCCGATAGGCTGTACGTTGATCTCGACGAGGCTACCGAGGTAGGCCTTGAGTGCCTCCTCGATAGCATCGACGGAGATCGGGTCTCCTCATCTTCAGGTCCCGGTGAAAAACACACTGGAGACCGGAGCCGAGAAGGAGGAGATCCAGCCGACAAGGGAGCTGGGGGAGAAGCCCGCTTGGCTGGCGGGGCCGAAACAGAGGTCTCGGCCCGCCGCTTATGGTGCTTCTCCCTCCGGTCCCTTTTTCTAGCATACCTCTCCTCCGAACCAGAAGCGGGAGGTTGAGTCCCAGGAGGAGGAGGGGGAGCCGGAGAGGGAATAACCGTGGGGACGGTTACCCCCGAAGGAGCGGAGGTCGGAGCAGAGTCCGGCGGCAAAAGGCCCGCCAAAACAAGCTTGGACCTCCGCTCCTTCAATGCCCTGGGGTTGAACCCTGCACAAATGGAACATCCAGATGTGAGGTGTTCAACCCCCAGGCATCTAACACACCAAGTGTGGCCATCAGCTGGGGAAAGCTTACGGCCACACTCGGAGCATTTAGAGAACATAGCCTTGGGCTGCTCAGACATCCCAAGCTAACAAATAAAAGTTACAATAACTAAGGTAAAGTAACTAAACAAAATTCACTCACAGGCCCAACACACACACTATGCTACCAGCGAGGGGAGGGATATAAATTTTAGATTAAACTCTAAAAAAAAAGTAATAATATAAGAGGGAAACCTACACTTTCACACAAATTAACCAAAAATTTTACCAAATTTTACAATATAAGCACTGAAACTATCACTTAGCTGGAGAGCTGGAAAAACAATCTGGTCACCATGCGCGGCAAACGAGATCTGAGGTCATGAGGGTAGAGCAGGGCATTATGGGTGAGGGGAGGAGCTGAGAGCTTGGATCCATAGCTGGTAAACCATGCCGGTTCGGATCCGATATCGGATCCATAACCCACAGGTTGCAGACAAATGAATCTCCTACTTCAGATGTAATTTTGTCGATCGGAGATTATGAGCTTTTTTACCTTATTTCGAAGTATTTTATATTCATTGTGGACTAGGGGGGGATTTGTTTTTCTGGTAGTGTGCCCAGACTTTATCTCTGTGCCGCATAGATGCTAGTGTGTTTTTGGTTAGCCAAGGGGCTGTTTTAATTTTAATTCTCTTAGTCCTTAAGGGTGCATGGGAGTCAAGTAGTTTTAGGAATATTGAGTTGAAGTGGGCAACTGCGTTATCTAGAGATAATGTTTTTAGACAATTCCAGTTAATTGCTTTTAGAGAGTTTGAAAAGGTTGTTGGGTTAAAGTTTTTTTGGTTACGGATAGTAATATAATTATGGGTGCGATGCAGGAGTGAAGGGAGTCTATGAGTGAAGATGGGCATGTGGTCACTGAGGGGATCAGAAAGAGTGCCACTGTCAGAGAAATAATGGGGATGAGAGACTAGAATCCAATCTAGAATACTGCCGCTAGAGAGGTTTTTTGAGGGGTGTGTCACAGAGTTGATTAGCTGTGAAAAATTGTAGAGGTTGATATTAAGATGGTTTTTAGGAGACTGAATGGAGGCCCAGTTAATATTCTTGTCTCCTAAGATTATAGTTTCATTGCTAATATTGTTGGAGAGCCAGGAGAGGATATCTTCAAGTGTAGAAATATTATCCCCTGGGGGGATGTAGAGTGAGGCTATACACGTGTTTATGTAGGTTAACTTGGAGTAATGTGAGGAGTAGTTCAGCAGTTTTAAAGTGTGGAATAGGTTTGTTATAGGGGGTAACTGACAATGAGGATGAGTATAGGAGAGCTACTCCACCCCCTTTTTTATGGGACCTGTCTTTTCTTATGATAGAATAGTTTGGAGGAATAATTTCAGAGTTTTTTATATGGGGGTTTTACCATGTTTCAGAGATGGTTAGGATGTCAGGTTTATTATGTATGAGCCAAGCATGGAGGTTTGGGACTTTGTTTACTATACTTTGGGCATTAAAAGAAGTAAATAAGATGGACTTGTCTGTAGTAGAAGATGTGGAGGGGCCTGGGTTGGGATGGATGTCACCTGATAATAGACTGGAAATTAGATGTAAGAGTGGATTAGTGAGGTAGTTGGACAGTTTAGTAAGTAGATTGGGTTCTATTGTGAATCTGAAGCATTTGCTAGTTACTATGGGGGTAAAATGTTTTTGAGAGGTGATAAGTTTGTATGGAAAAAGTAAGAGGTTATTTATAGGATACAGATGTGGAGAAATAGGAGTGTGTGAGTATGGTAGAGGGAAGTTTAGGTGGTTGGTAACATGGAGGGATTGTGAGTGGTATGAGTTAAGGGGTTGGGTGAGGTAGTAAAGATAGGATAAATTAAGAAGTAGCAGAAGTAAAAAGGAGATGAATGAGGGTTTTGAAAGCATAATGAAATGGGGAATATGTAGAGTTGAAATGTTGTTGATGAATTATATGTGGTTATAAGGGAGATTTATGTATATAGGGGCCGGTAAGGACTGAATTAATAGTGCAGGAGTGGAGAGATGTGTTAGGATTGGAGGGGGTGTGGTTAGGGAGTGGGAGTAGAGGGAAAAGAGGAATCCTATTGGCTAGGTGGGATAGTCTTGGAAAGGTAAAGAAGGTTAATTTGGGCGGGAAAAAGGGAGTGGTTATTTTCAGAGAATATGTGATTGATTGGAGTAGAATGGCAGTGGGTGTGGTTATGGGGGAATATAGGTAGAGGTGGTGGGGTGGGTGGGAAATCGGGGCAGGGTAGGGGAGCGGAGTGAGCCCGCAGGGCGAACGGAGCGGGTAGATTCAAAGAGGGTTGGAGAGGTTCGAGAGCCTATCAGTGGAGTGTTGTTTGAGAGGGGTAAGTTTGCAGAATGGTAAGTAGAGGGGACCTGGATGTGTTGGGTAAGAGTGGGCTATGAGAGTTTAGGAGAGAGAGTGAGAAAAGAAATGCTAGAGCTTAGAGTGGGCTAAAAGAGTATAGGAGAAATAGAGTGGGAAAAAGAAATGTTACAGCTTAGAGAGAATACATAAGTGAGTAAAGTGAAGCCTATTTTAGTGGGGGGAGGATGCCACCTAGTGGACAAATGCAGAAGTAAACCTTAGTCCACTAGGATATTCTCTGGACCAATAAATCCCACAAATGAGTTTCTAACTGCATTGAAATATGGATCAGTACAGCTACCAAAAACTATTTTCTTTACCATTAAAATGCAAAATCTATTTAACATATCAATCCTATTTTAAACAATTTCAATTTTTTTTTTATTTTACTGACTGACATTTGATTACTGGAAAGGTCCGACTGTGCATGAGCCCATCTTCACCAGAGGTCCAGGGAGAAAAGCTCCAAAGTACTACAAAACATTTTAAGAACAATAATCTTACAATCTTCAAAAAAGAAAAAAAATAACACCTACAGTTTAAATAATTATACTAAATTGGACATAATATGAAAACATCGGTTAAGAATACATTCAACATATATGACAATGATTTAATATTCAGAGAAAGTTTAATTTTTCTATAAACTGGCTAAAGCTAAGTTAGTATAATACAAACAAGAACTGCAATACGAAAAAAGGGTTGTGGTATATTTAGAAAGAGAGTCCTGTGACAGAAGTAAGGAAGTGGGAGAAGAAGGGAGAGCAAGGAGGTATAAGGTATGAATAGGTACTTCGTGATATATAGGGATACAGTACATATATTTTAATAATCTTTTTTCTTGTACTACATGCCCAACGTCCTGTGTATTCAACACCTTCATTTTAACTCAGTTCTGACTGCCACACTTGCAGTATCATAAAATACGTATTGCGCACTGAAAATGCACTGTTCCATTCACTAGTGTAAGTGTACATCAGTAAACACTGCTGTGGATTTACAGGCACATAAAGACTGGACTAAAATGGTCTGTAAATTAAATAACGGTATAATTTTCAAAAAGTAAGACATTTATGATTAAAATAACCACTGTACAGTGACAGTACATCACTTCAGGACAGTGGGTAAACATTTATTATCAACTCTTTATCATCATGTACTATCGTAAGACAATACCTTGAATAGTCGCGCAGAAAATTATGTTAGCAAATGCCTGCACAAATCAATTTCACATACAAGAGTAAAGTATTACAAAACAACCTTTAAGCACTGATTAAAAGATACTGCCTGACATAACAGTATACCTTCCTGAATTTTAGATTAAGAACATTTCCACTTTTCTTCATCACTACTCAGACCTCAACAGAAAATATGAAGGCATTGCAAACAGGTTTTTCTCAAATTCTTCTGACAGATAACCAATAAATCACATGCAATAAAATTAGCTTTAAATAAGAGAAATACCAAGATGCTGTATGCATTTCTCACAAATTATTTATCTTTAAGACATTTGGAATTAACCATTCACCTTACTTACTTTTATATCTCCAATTTCCTTCTCATGGTGGTTTTGCATGTATTTAAATTCTTTCACTTTGGATTCTAGAGATGTTAAAGTTGGTTTTATCTTGTCCTATGGATTGAACAAAAAATAATAAAAACAAAAACATAATTAAACCACATGAACAAAAAGACCATGAACTGCAAATGTACTTTGATGACCTTCCATTACAAGGACAGTATAAAACACCAAGATGGTTACTATACCCATCACCAATCTTTGTAAAGTGCCAGGACAGGCGTACAGACACTGCTATGAACTTTAAGACCCATTAGTGCAGTGCTAGGTATGCAAAACTATAATTAACTTTTTAAAGTTTTAATTATTCAATTAACAGAACCCTTAATCGTACCTTTAAATAAGAATGAAGGCATAAAGTCTTAGAATGGGAGTGGTCTTGGTCGCTATCAGGCAACAAAGATAAAATGGGGCAAAACATTGGAAAACGACTGCAAATACAGTTTGGTGATAATTTATTATATTTGCAATCAATGTCTGGAAATTTTTTTTCTCCGTGTTACAGACTACCTTAACCCAAAAAATCAAACAAACAGTGTCTTCCTTGGGTGCATATTTCCCTTAAATGCCATTTATACTTGTACTTTATCAACCCCATTGATGCATTTCTGCCATGTTCCCCATTCCATACTTTTCTTGTCCAGTTCTGGTTATGAGGTAAAGCAGAAGGCACCAATATAGTTCTGAGGGATAAAACAAACACAAGTAAATCTGAAAGAATGTCCTAAAACAGATGACACTGACCAGTTACTGGTTAAAAGAATTTCCAGTGGTCACTAAAAGAAACTGCATGAAAAGATTAAGGAGGCAAAGAAACAAACCAGAGTAGTAAAGGAATCTTGTAAACCAGGGAAACTGGCTGAGGAGACAACTGCCAGTTATGGAATACATTCTGGTAGTTCCACTCTAATCTAGACCACAAAAGTACCTCACCAAGAGGATTACTGGCCTCAAACGTATGTCCTATGCAGCCCAAATGAAAAAACTCCGGCTGTACTCAGTGGCATATCGCTTACTCAGAGGCGATCTCTGCCTGACTTACAAAGCCATGTCCAACTCAGAATTGATAAACATGCTCCATCTAAAGAAATCCAAGTCACTATGAGCTACGCGCTCTAGTGAGCTAAACCTCGCCACAACAATAAATAGAACATGCTGGAGGGATAGATTCCTGTCACAGAGACTCCCCATGCTTTGGAACAAAATTCCAAACTACATCAGGCAGAACCCCTAACTAACATCTTCAAGAGAAACCTTGCCAATAGATGGGTAACAGAAAATACACCCCTGGGATCACTTCATTGGCTCTGCTTGACAGAGGATCAGTTAATTAATCAATGGGGCGGCGAAAACCGACACACTCTGACTAGGCTTATAAATGCTCTCGGGCAGATAGCCTAGTACCTACCTATGAACAATACAGAATATGAATAAAAAACACAAGAGACTACAACAAAGATCATCATAAACTGTGCAATGACTAGAAGGAAAGATGCTTAAAACAACCAGATTATACAACCTGCACTCAAGAATCCCACAAAATATAGGCTACACTAAATAAAAAAAAAGTTTTGATACTGGAGCCCAGAATGAGATTTGCATAACGTAGACACAAATTTAAAATATATATACTGTCTTTTGTGCTAGATCAGAAGGTTGTCAGTATCTTCTATACACCAGGTATATGGGTTCATAGGTGTGTACTAGGTGAATGGCACTGGAGCCTTTACAAACCTTGCCCATAGGATTACCCTGACATCGTGCCACCCAGCCTTAGCTCCCAGTGCCTCTGTCGAGTAGAGCCACTGGAGTGATCCCTGGGGTGAATTTTCAATTTCCCATCCACTCATCAAGATTTCTCTTGAAGAGGGCCAGTGAGGTGCTCTGTTTGACATGTATGGGAAGTCTACTCCAGATCAAGGGCAGTCTCTGGGTTATGAACCTGTCAATCCAGTATGTTCTGTTGATTGTGGTAATGAGGTTGAGGTCTCTGGAACATGTGGTGCAGAGGGATTGGGATTTCTTTAGATGTAGCATTTCTAACAGAGCTGGATCAGACATGGCTTTGTATGTCAAGCAGAGATCGCCTCTAAGCAAGCGATACGAGACAGAAAATAGTTGGAGTTTTTTGAGTCTGTCCATATAGGACAAGTGTTTGAGGCCTAGGATCCTCTTTGTGAGGTGCTTTTGCGACCTCTCCAGTTGTTGCAGGTGTCTAGTGAAGTACATGCCAAATGGGGCACTGTACTCTATGATTGGCCTAATGAGGGAAGAGTAGAGGGAGACAATGACCTCTTTCTTCCTGGATGCAAAACCCTTAGTAATGAGATGTGCCATACAGAAGGTCTTTCTGACCACAGTGGCAATGTGGTAGTCAAAAGAGAGGCTGCTGTCAACCTGTGTTTCCAGATCTCTTATAACACCTTCTGTGCTCAGTGGACTACCATCGATGTGGTAATTCATGGGAACCGGGTTTTTCCCAAAGGGTATTGGAGAATATTAGGGTCCATCCTAACACTCTCATACTGGGAACTACCCCTCCATTAACTGGGAAAACTACTCATGTACCAATACACTTGCCCAACATTTCCTGGAATTTATTAATTCAAATGCCCTGGACCAGCTCGTTCTTACCCCCACTAGAGGTAGCAATATCCTTGACCTGGTCATTACTAACATGGGTGACCGTTGCTCTACACCAATAGTTAACTCCTCCCTGGTGAGATCAGACCCCAAACTAAATCACCCTGGAAAACCACATCCCTCCTAACCCCCCCCCCCTGCAAAGTTAACTACCATAACCATTCATGTTCTAATACTGACCCTGCATTGCACTTTTGGGGGGGTGCTGTATTTCTGAAGGATCATCCTTTAGAGTAAATATTTAATCAAGGTCCCATCTGAATGGGTTGATGGTAATCTAGTTGGATGTTAAGGAGTCTATCACATTCCTGAAGGCCATAAGAGATTTTATTGTTTAAATATTTACACATTTAACATGTTCTACATATTTCTAATATAATGTACATTATTTACAATCCCAACTTCTTTCTCTTTACCCCCACTGTTTTTGCTATCAAACTTTTACTCACTTAAATTCTTTATTATTCAGTTTATTACATTCTTCACACATCATCTCAATATATACCACAAACATGCAAACTATCTTTTTAATTTCTTGTTTTTAATCTGCATTATGTAATTTAGACAATACTGAGTCCATACTTATCCCATGTAAATATTCATTCTTAAACACATTCATTACAGTAGAGAGTTGATTATCCAAACTAATTGGGATCTATGGTAGTTTGGATAATAAAACATACAATGAACTGGATAAATAAACTTCTAAAATCTTGTTTTTTCTGCATGCAGGGAATACACTTTTCAACCATTCAGTGATTCCAGTGGACAATAAAGAATATTTTTCACACATGAGCGGACAAGTTCAAAAAACATGCACAAGCAAATACTTATAACATCTGCATATTCAGACTTTATGATTTTTTTCCTACTCAAAAACTTTGGAAGACTGATTATCTGAAATTTCAGTTATCTGAATGCAAAGTTCGGATAATCGACTCTCTACTGTACTTTTTTTCTACAAATCTTTAACTGTTTTATATTTTGAAAACACATTTAATATTTTCTTCTGCATTACAAAAACTACTATTTTTTCTTAGCTATCTCATTTAGCATTAGCTTTTTCACTCTTTTTTGCCCCTGCTTCCTGCTCATCATTCATTCATTTCTCAGAAAATTGGTCCAGCCTAGCCCATCACCATGGCAAGGATAAGGGGACACTGAACATCATTTAAGGCAGGTGTTTGGGACTGTTTGAAATTTTTACAAAACCTTCAGCTGGTAACCACCATGGCACCAATAAAGGGTACCCAATCAGGGTATAAAATGATTTATTCATGAACCAGCAAGTGATGTAAAGCACATTTAGAGCATTCATTTCCTACCTGGAAACTTCATCAGAATCTGGTCAGCAGCTGAAGGTTTTGTTTTCTTAGTACTGATTTTCCCTCATCGTTTTCCATAGGAACTGGGTCGTTATTTGAAATTTTTACACTTTGACTCCCTAATCCCAGTACAGATATCCCATGACATGCCAGGATTTTGTTGTGCACAGGGTGTGTCAATTACAGCATCTCATTTACTTCTACAGGTGATGTAACCCCCAAGACTGCTCTAACTCCCTGAAAACTAGCACTCCCACATAATCGCAAATCTTCATCACAGATTCCACTCCAGGAGCAAGCATCAAGAACAAATGCACCTCCCCCCCCCTTCTCCTCGAGGAGTGGGAAGCTGACAAAACTACATAATGTCTCTCATCCCACACACTCAAATCTGTGCTTTTAACCATCTGTTTGGTACTAACCTCTAAATAAAATCACAAAATTACTATATTTGTTTACATTTTGATGCCTCTCACTTACAACTTTTCTTTTCTTCCATGTCCTAAATAATCACTGTCCAATAAAACCCATTCATAACATCTTTAGAACCCTTCTTTTCAGTTTGAGTATATTTTCTGTATCAAACTTCCACAATAACATTTTCTTATATTATGATAAATCATTCCTCATCTCTCTTTTCTAGTTTTACTTCATCTCAATACTCTTCAGAATTCCTAAGAATAATTTACTTGTCATTTCATCTTTAGCCAACATTATTTTATTCAAGACCCATAATAAATGCAACAATTTCAAATGAGCCACTGAATTTAAAAAACCCAAACTTCTGTTCTTGCCATTATGAATCCTCCTCTTAAGAGTTTCTGTTTCTGAATGTAGCATATTCTCAGTCTTCCAGTATATATAGTTTTTTCCCCAAATGCTTCATATTTTATTTCTGTTAAAGGCTCTTTCAGTTATCTATTCACCACTTTTTTTTCTTTACACACCCTATCCATAATACTACTGCTTCTTTTTGTGAAAAATATACTCCTCCAATTTTACCTCATTATTTATTATTTCCTTTACTTAATTTTAAGCTTACATTTCCTAACAGAATGGTCACCATTTTATTATCTACTTAACTCATTCTTTAGCAATTATAATTAAAACTAAATCAGTATAATTTGCATCTAGTAGAGGATGAACCCTTCCATAATAATTTGTCTAGCTGTTTATAGTTTTTAGTACAACTCTCAATGGTTGTATTCTTTATCAACATAAAGACTATAGCACTCTTAGGTCCATCTTTGTCAGACTTCTTTTTCTTTATCCAATTTTTTATCTTAAACTATTCATTAATCAAAGCTTTCATCCACATCCTTCCATAGTCTTAAACCCTGTTCATAACCTTTTCTCCAACACCATAATTTTCCATACTTGATCATCCATCCATCTATCCATGTACAACCCCGGCTTGGTTATGACAGACACAATCAATGCAACATATCAGTTTTGCCTTTTTGTCTTTTATTCCCTTATTACACTATCTACAAGTTATTTTATTGTAATCAACATTCCCTTTGCTTTTTGTACCTATACAATAAATGTCATCACCTATTATATTCATTAAATAATCAAATCTCTTTTGCAATATTCACATTACTATTCATATAGCATAAAATTAAAATTTTTTATCTGCTTTTTATTTCTTCCACACAAAACGTATTACTCCAACTCACACAGCTTCCTCATTTATTCCATTTTTCATTCACAACCTACAAAACACATTTTTCCCATCCTTTCAAACAGGAAAATGCAATACTATAAATTTCTGGTGTACTACTCTCTCTTACTTCCTTCAATATTTTACCCATGTATGATACCGTTTCTTTTTGCAGCTTTAGTCTTTTTACCAATTCAAGTTTAATGCCATACTTCATTTTTACATTGTTCTCAATTTTCAGCATACATCTTTCTTACATATTTATAATGCAAGATTGGTTATTTTCTACATATTTCTTCCCCTATGCTAAATTTTTCAATTCTTTTACTTTACACTCTTCACATTTAACTTTCTGTATGAAAAAATATATAAACTGTTTACTTTTCAGAAAAGGAATTTTTGTCTACATAATATTTTTTACAACAAAAACTTGGATGATTTATTAAGTCTTATTTTTTCTTTACAGAGTTTACAATTTTCCTCTTTCTTAGAACAGCCTAAACTCCTAAACTCCTCTTCTCTATGAACTGGTCAAACTCTTCTACCAATATCTTGTTTATTTTCTCTCCTCGAGTCATTCTTTTTCTACTTCCATATACACACTTTCCCATATTTCTTCTTAAATATTCTCCAACATTTCATCCAGGTGTCATACAAAGATGCCATATTAATAGGTTCATCCTAGAACCATTTTCTCTCTCTTTGTTAATTCTCCATTCCCTTATTTATACTTCCCCCAGAAGTGGCCTCAAATATCAGACTATCAGAATATACAGTTATATCTATTTCACACCAACTGTTTCCAAACCTTCTGAAAACAAAAAATGGTTTATTTCCATTTTAAACTTATTCCCCATCTGTCCTTCCTCCAATGCAATAAGTCACATTTTAGCATTTCTTTACATTTATCGTCATCTAAACCTTTATTAGCATTCTTTTTCAAGCTACAGTTAAAATCTCAGAGGAGTACTTTATTAATGCTTTTTACTCCATAGCAGCATTTCCTTAATCATTCCAATCTCTTGGCTAAAGCAATTAACACTACAAACGTTTGGCATAGCCTACAATCCACTACTTATCTTCTCCTCACTTTCCCTATTTTCACATCTACTTGTTTTATATCAGTTTTTTTATTAGGTTCACTGTTACTTCACAACATTCATAAGACCCCTTTGTATATAGTTTAAAAATATAATATCTAGTAAAATAAAATATCTTCAACCCTCTTACACCCATCCAGTACCACAAGTACCTTAAATCTCCCTTAGCATTTGTCACACTGACTGAAATTGTAGCACTAACTTTTTACTTTTTGTCTTAGTAATTGTTACATTTATAACTTCCTCTTTGTCCTGAAAGTCCCTTTCCTATCTGTAGGTCAGTGTGTGTGTGTTGTGTCTTTAAGAAGCTTAACAGTCAGTGGCCACAAGCATATAAATACAGAGCATGTGCAGGCAACAGTGCCACTTTGAGTGAACAGCCAGAATGTTAACATGTATGAGTGCAATAGTCAGTTTATTAGTTGGTTTACGTTTAAATTGCTAAGTCTCAATCCTAATATGTTATTATGTGATAAAGCTGCTTGAACCAAACCCATGGATGTTCATCTGCTTTATCCTGACCAGATGAGTGACATGGTATCAGAATGGGATCCAGAAGCTGAGCCATGAGGTGCACAGCTAGAAATGGAGGTATACGGACAAGTGGATCATTCTGAAGAGCTCAAACAACTCGTGACAGGTCAGAAACGAAATTCGGGTACTAAAACTAATATAAATGATTATTTCTCAAAGAAAATGATAGGAAGCATTCAAAAAGCACAAAATACATTATTAATCAAACAAACAGGACAAAACGTATTATTAAACGAAATATTCGAAACTACGATAATATTCAAAATGCTTATAAAAACATTTAGAGTTACTTATAACTTCCGTAATGAGCATGATAAATGCAAAATGAGTCCAAGAAAAGTATAACAAGCATGATAAAAGTAAAATGAGCACAAGTATAACAAGCATGATAAAAGTAAAATGAGCACAAGTATAACAAGCATGATAAAAGTGAAATGAGCACAAGTATAACAAGCATGATAAAAGTAAAATGAGCACAAGTATAACAAACATGGTAAAAGTAAAATGAGCACAAGTATAACAAGCATGATAAAAGTAAAATGAGCACAAGTATAACAAGCATGATAAAAGTAAAACAAGCACAAGAAAAGTATAACAAGCATGGTAAAAGTAAAATGAGCACAAGTGTAACAAGCATGATAAAAGTAAAACGAGCACAAGTATAACAAGCATGATAAAAGTAAAATGAGCACAAGTATAACAAGCATGATAAAAGTAAAACGAGCACAAGTATAACAAGCATGATAAAAGTAAAACGAGCATAATGTGCATAAAAAAGGGCAAAATTAGCATAAAAAAAGGCAAAACAACTGCATTTTAGCAAATTACTACCTTTTCAATATAAGCTATGTTTTCACATTAATTAAAAGTTATTCAAAGTATAACTAGAGTTGTTAGAATTATCTCAAGGTGAACAAAGTGTTGCAATGTGTGTGCTTTATTACAGTACAGTTATTTTGCAAAGTAGAGTTATTTTGCAAAGTGCAATCAGAGTACAGTCATTTCAAGAAGTTGTGTGTGCTACAGGCAGTTTATTTATTTTATTTTATTTATTTTACATTTGTTAACCGGGCTAGTCTGACTGGATATATTTCCATTTTCAGCAGAGGCCCGGGGAGAAAAGCTCCACATATGGTCATACAAGATTTATAATGAGTGCAAATAACAAAAAAGTTACAGACTTGTAACACTTCAACCAAATGCAACTTGATTACAAAGGAAGGCAACTGGAAATACTAAAAATACATTCTATTAAACATCAATACAACTTCTAGAACCAGATAAATACTAGGAGAGACCAGGGAAAAGAACTTAAAACATTGAAACCTAAAACTAGATTACAAAGATTTACACTACCTAGACAATCTAAATACTATCATCTTTAGCATATTTACATATTGTAGCATGAGAAGAGAGAGTTGAGGGACAGGAGTTAGCAAAGAAAAGGCAGTAGAAGTGTAGTGTGGAGTTGATAAAGATATAAGCTTCCTGGGAATAGGGTCGGAGACAGAAGAAAATAGAATTTGTGAGGAGAAGGAGGCAAGATGGTGAAAGGCCAGTAAAGGGGTGCGAAGAAAAGGGAGAGGAGTGGAAGGTGAGGAATGAACATTTAATCAGGATTTGAACAGGGACACATCCAGTGGCTTTTCAAGTAGGTTCTAAGTTTTTGTTTAAACAAAGTAGAAGATGCCATAGAAGTAAGTTCAGTAGGGAGTTGATTCCAGTGTTTACCCAAGGCATTTGAGAAGAGGGAGTCACCAGCTAGGTTATTAGCTTTGGACGAGGATACTAGCAGTTTGTTTGATGAGCGGAGGGAGTTTAGATTAGAATATGCGGTTAAGAGGTTAGAAAGTGCAGGTGTATTTTGACTTTGGTATAGAGCTCTATGGACAACTGTAAGTTGGGAAAGAAGTAGCATGTTAGGCAGTTCAAGCCAGTTAAGTTGCTGCAGATTTAAACAGTGATGTGTTCTAAAAGGCTTACCAGTAACAAATCTGGCTATGTTATTGTAGGTGGTTGATAGTTTGTAAAGATTGTTTTTTTTTGAGGTTAGTGTAGATTGGTGAGGCATAGAGAAGAGTAGAGATCAGGTGAGAGTGGGCAAGAGTGGCTTTGGCTGGGGAGGTTATAAATGTCCTAATTCGATAGAGAGCCGAGTTTCCTGTTTACATTTTTAATGGTATTGTTAATGTGACAGTCAAAGGTAAGGTTGTCGTCTATCGTGACACCTAGCAGTTTGGTAGTGGGGTCAGGTGATATAATGGTTCCATTATTAGATAAGATAGTGAAATCTAGTGCAGGGGATCTATTAGTAGGCTTAAAGAGTAGGAGTTTGGTTTTTAAGGAGTAGGCAACGTTTTAAGAACCAAGTTACTTTGGAGAATATATCTTGTGTATTAGTTTGGAGTTCAGCAATGGATTTAGCAGAGCAAATTAGTGTGGAGTCGTCAGCATATTGTATGCATGTAGCTTGGGGAATTGCTGCTTGTAGGTCGTTTATAAAGAGGGAGAAAAGAAGAGGTCCGAGGATAGAGCCTTGGGGGACTCCGAGTGAGATAGGTAGAAGAGATGATAGTTTCTTATCCCAGAGGACGGCTTGTTTCCTATTTGAGAGATAGGAACTGAACCAGTGGACAGCTTTAGGCTCTAAGGAAAGAGATTTGAGAATTTGTATAAGGAGAGAGTGATTAACCATATCAAAGGCTTTGGATAGGTCGATAAAGAGAGCTGAAGACAGGATGTTATCATTACGGTTCTTGTTAATCAGGTCAGTAAAGGAGAGGAGAGCGGTAGTTGTGCTATGAAAAGGCCTAAAGCCATGTTGACAAGTAGTAAGTATGTTATTTTTATTAGGTGGTTCATGAGCTGCTTGTGAACACATTTTTCCATGATCTTAGCGAGTGGGGACAAGAGAGCTATGGGTCTATAGTTGGAGAAATCATAGGAGTTACCTCCTTTGTGTAAGGGTATGATGTGTGAGATTTTCCAGATGTCAGGTATGGTTTCTTCACTTATAGTTCTATTAATGAGAATGGATATGGGATAGGCTATTTCGGAGGCTGCTTTTTGAAGGAATTCAGATGGAAGTTGGTCTGCTGAAGGGGAGCATGGTTTGAGTTTATGGATACATTTTTGTATAAAGGAGGTAGAGATGGGTAGAAGCCTAAAGGTTGGTAGTTTGAGGGATACAAGGTCAGGGATGTTAGTGTTGTCACAAGTGAGTTGAGAGGCCAAGGCATTAATGGTGTCAGTAAAGAAAGAGTTGAAAGTATTGGCTATATCAAGGGCAGAATTCTTTTCAGACCCAGATGGGGATGGAGTGGAAGTCTGTCCAGGGTGAAGAAGTCTATTTAGGGAGAATTTTTGAGGGTTGTTGTGATTAGCTTGCTGGAGGTTACTAAAATAACTCCTTTTATCAGTGAAGATGGCTTTTTTGGTAGTGTTTCTTAGGTGCCTGAAAGTCTGTTGGTCAATAGGAGATTTGCTAGTTTGCCATTTTTTCCATGCTTTATTTCTAAGTAACATTTTTTGTCTAGTGTCATTAGATAGCCAAAGGGCAGGTTTTGATTTAATTCGGATGGAGCGTTTTGGTGCATGGTAATCTAGAATTGTTAGGAATGTGGTGTTAAAGTATTGGACAGCTTCTTCAAGAGGCAGTGTCTTTACTGGGTTCCAGTTACAGGCATTAAGTTCATTTTTAAATTGAATAGTGTTAAAGTGTTTGAGATTATGGTTCTAACAATTGGAGTATTGTAAGGGGATGTTTCTGTCTTATAATATAAGTTAAATAGTGATCACTAAAGTCATCGGGTAATGTTCCAGACTTATATTTTAGTAGAGGTTTATTCACGAGAATCCAATCAATAATACTTTCTTTGTTACTAGATTTATTTATCCTAGTAGGGTGCTTATTGTCTGTGTAAAGCCATGGAGGTTGATATGAGAGGTTGGGTTATTAGTGTTAAAATAGGTCCAGTCAAGATTAAGGTCTCCTAGTATTATGGTTTCTTGTGGGTGGGTGGAGGTGGACCAACTGAGGATATTTTCTAAGGTAGTAACATTGTTGCCTGGTGGTAGATAAATACACATTATATAGATAGATTTTGTTGAAGCTTTGACATAAGAAGTTCAGACTTGCTTATGTCCTGGTTGTCACAGGGTACTAATGTTACATTGAGTTCATTTTGAATAAAAGAGCTACTCCTCCACCTTTTTAGTTTTGGCGGTCGAGTCTTAGGATATTGTAACCTGGGGAGTGATTTCATTGTCTGTAGTGAAGGGTTTTAACCAGGTTTCAGTTAAACAAAGAATATCAAAGGAGTGGTGTTCAAGAAGGAGTGGAGATGTGTGATTTTGTTATTTATACTTCGTATGTTAAGATGCCCTATGAGTAGGGTATTAGTGTTGGAGTTTGGTATCAGTGAGGAAGAGTTTAGTGTGGTTGGGATAGTGTCTGATGAGGTAGGGATAGGCCCTGGGTTTGGGTGAATGTCCCCATCTGATAAGGTAGAATGGGTAAATTCAAGGTGAGCTTTGTTAGAAAAGTTCAGGAAGTATTTTAGTTTCTTAAGCATGAGATTTTGAACTTTAATATGAAATAGCCTGTGGTATTTAGGTAGGAGGAAGCTAGGGGTAGAAGTTATATTTAAGTGTGTAAAGTTTAGGCTATTGAAATCTGCGGCTGTATGTTTGGGAGTGTGGTGAAAGTGGTAACTGAGGCATGTTTCATAACAGGTTAGGAAGTAGGGTAGTGTGAGAGCTAGCACATTCACAAAGTACAGTCATTCTGAAGTGTTTCTTATGCTGCAGAGGGTTATTTCACAGAGTACAGTCATTTTCAAAGTGTTTCTTGTGCTACAGAGACCTATTTTACAAAGTGCAGTTATTTCAAACAATCTATTGTGCCGTTGAGCATAATTACAAGTTTCTGGCATAAATTTCTGGTATATCTGTGTATATTCGTATATAATTCCATGGATCTTTATTTATTTATTTACAGTTTGAAAGACTGGGGAGGTCCACTGGGCTCAAGGAGCCCATTTTCTGTGGAGGCCTGGGGAGAAAAGCTCCGCATTACATACAAGTAAATCAAACATATAATTATATAAAAAACAAATGTAGAATTATATATGGAGAGGTAGCAAATTACAAATGCAAAAAATTAACACTCTTAATAACATACATACATAGTTGATTAGAGAGCCATTTGAACAGCATATAGTTGAACTGAGGTAGCAGAATAATCTGAACAAAATACTAAAATCAATCAATATTGTAAATCTTTTGTTAGTAGTTGCAAAGAATGAAAATTTGAAAGATAGTAGTAAGTATAGGTTTTGTAGAATGTGGAAGAAATAAGGGTGGAAAGTACTGTGTGTACTATGTATGCATTCCAGATTGTGGTGAAAGAAGAGAGAGGGAGTTGAGCAGTAGAGAAGGAGGCAGTTGTTTATTAGAAATATATTCTGGTGCAAGCAGAGAGAGGCTAATGTACAGTGGAGAAAGAGGCTGTTGTTTAGTAGCAAACTGGAGTACACAAATGGCAGAAATGATTATCTTAGCTAGTTAGCACCATCTCTTAGTATCAACCTTATATGTAGGTAGAAAAGAGACATATTCCCAGAGAGGGAGAGAGGAGTACAGATAGTAAGCTATGTACAGTATTTACATTATATACATTCAAGGTTTTGATGTTATATTATGTTAGATTCAGAGAGGGGCAGCTATAGAGGAAAAACAGCATGGTGTAGAGGTACATGAGGAAGTACAAGTGTAACAAAACAACAGCAGGATTAGGTGGGCAGAGTGCAATTACATTTCCAACTATGGGAGAGGTAGGAATGGAGCTGGCATTTGAAGTGCTCAAAGTTTTTAGAGACTCGTAGTGAGGGTGAGAGAGAGTTCCATTTCCTAGCTAAGGAAAAGGATAGGAGAAATTGGCCAGCAGGACGTTTTGGTTTGTATACAGAAAGTAGACTTAGTTGGGTAGATCTTGGGGGTCTGTGAGGTGTGTAAAATGGTAAGATATTTGTTACAGCAGGGCATGCAGTAGGTTTTACGATTAATTTGTGGGCTGTAGTGAGTTGGAGGTAGTCAAGGTAGTTGGGAAGCTCTAGCCAGTTTAGTATGTGGAGAGGGAGCTGAAACTGGGTTGAAATAAAGGTAAGAGTAATGGGGGTGGGATTTGGGGGTAGGGTAGGGGAGCAGAGCGAGCCCGCAGAGTGAACGGAGAGGGGCAGACCCAAAGGACAGACACAGCAGGCTGGTGAGAAAACCAAACCAATCAGTAAAGTCAAAGGTAGTATAGAGAAAGGTAAGCAGGGGAGGTATAGGAAGGATTTTATAGATGTTTGTAAAGAAAAATTAAGAGGCTTTAGGATAAATGCGGACTGAGATATGAGAGAAGAAGAAGAGGCGAGTGAAAAACTAGGGTTTTAATTCTGTAGGTGGAAAGTAAGAGAAGGCATCAGAGATAGGTAAAGACTGCCATCTAGTGGTCAAAATCTGAAAGTGCACAGAGTGGAAACCACAGCCGGAGATTAGAAAATCAGAACAGAAGGCTTGAAGGAAATATAGCTACTAAAAGGCTAGGAATATGTGGGTAACGGGGGAGTTGGAGTAAAAGAAAGCAAAGCAGAGGGGATATGGCTGCTGGCTATACTGGCGGCTTTACCCTAGAGACCTAGTACTTTAGTTAACAATATCATAAGCATGTAAAAGGAGGTAGAACCTCATATGACATACTTTCTTAAGTTATCTTGGAGTTCAACACAGGGAAGATTGTATTGGTTTTCCAGGAGGGTGTAGGATAAGTAGGTTATGGTATGTGATGTCTGTTGGTCTTGGATGTTCAGCAGGGCACAACCAATGGCAGAGAAAAGTAGGTAAAGTAGTTTGTACAAAATATCAATAGAAGACTAAGGTCAGGGATGCTCAGCAGCCACACGTAGAGCAGGGGATTTAAAGATTATTACTG
The DNA here is from genome assembly GCF_019279795.1 of Protopterus annectens. Taxonomy (NCBI): domain Eukaryota; kingdom Metazoa; phylum Chordata; order Ceratodontiformes; family Protopteridae; genus Protopterus; species Protopterus annectens. The sequence continues at coordinate 677,642,568 of NC_056732.1, forward strand.
AGTGTTGGCATGGCAGAGGCATTTCGCAGACCCAATCCACTTGTGTTTCATAATAATACTGCAGAGAACTGGAGAATGTTTGAGCAGGAATACAATATTTTCATACAAGCAACTTTTTTACAGTAGAAGGGGAAAACCATCATGTTGTGGTACAAGCTGAATCAAGGGAGGACCCCAGAGTGCTTAAAATGTAAATTTAGAGAAATGTGTAACCCCCCCAACAAATGTTACTTTGGAGAGGCACTTATTTTACACAAGAGACCAAACGCCAGGGAAACTTTTGATGCTTAGATTACTGACAGGAGAAACAACGCTAAAATGTGCAGATCTGGTGATTTGAAAGATGAGTTGATAAAAGACAAGCTTGTGTGTGGTGTTAATGCTGCAGTGAGAAAGATTTTGCTTTGAGACAGTGATTTCATATTGAGCAAAGCCACAGAGATTTGTCAAATACACAAGCCTACAGAAAAGCACACCAATATGCTTGCAAGTGACAAGAGTATTGTTTCAGCAGCTTCCAGACGAAAACATAGTGTGCAGCACATAACAGAAACAGCCCAAGCACATGGCAGCTGTTACAGCCCCTGCAGGGTTTCCAGGGAAAGCCTGTACCTTTCCAGCAAGTTCTAATACAAGCTTTGTAAAATGGACATGCTCAGTGCAGCACAGGGGTGAGTCAGAAAAACCCAAGTCAAGTCTCAGTTAACTGTCATAATTGTGGTGCCAATCACGAGCATAAAAGAGAAAAGTGCTTAGCATTTGGTCAACAATGCCATAAATGTAAAAAATTGAACCACTTTTAAAAGCTTTGCAAATCAAGCAAGCCTCATTCAGTTATTAAGAAAGGTTACTTAAAAAAGCAAGTCACTCATGTGGACAGTTGCTGTCCTACTCTCTATGTAGATGGTGGTTGGTGAAAAGGTTTATGCAGTAGATTTGTTGTCAAAAAAATTAACTGTTTTGTATTGTCCTGATCAATGGTAAACCCACAGAGCTCAAAGTGGATACTGATTAAAAGTGCAATGTTATGTCAGCAGAAAAATCTGCTAGAGTAAGAACTGGGAAACAACTTAATTTGGCCAACTGCGTGAAGCTTGCTGCTTATTGAGGTGAAGAGATTCAAACTGAAAGCTCATTTATGCTTTCATGTTATTCTGCTGGAAACAGTTACGACATGTAGTTTTATGTACTCAAAAAACAGTACAGTCATTATTAGGTCTCAGAGAGTTTAAAACTGAAACTGCTTTCCTTTAACAAAGAAGTCCATCATGTAATCACATCCCAGTTCCAGTTTTACCAATGCTATTTTCTCAGAGTATGCTAATATTTTCGAGGGCAAACTAGGTAAACTTCCAGTTGTGTACTCCATGAAGTTAGACCCAGAGGTCAGTCCTGTGGTCAGACCAGAAGAAAAGTTTTGATAACTAAGCATGACAGAGTCAAAGCTCAGTTAGACAAAATGGTGCAGCAAGGAGTGATTTGTCCAGTCACATAACCATCTGAATGGATTTCTTCCAAAGTAGTTGCTCATAAGAAAAGCTCAGATGAAATCAGAATATGTACTGACCCAAGACACTTGAACAAAGCATTAAAGTGACCCCACCATTCTATGCTTACAGTCGAGGAAGTTGCTGCCTTCATGACAAATGTCACTATTTTTCTGTCTTAGATGCAAAGAGTTCATTTTGCCAAGTAATGCTTGAAAGCAAATCTTCACTACTGACTATATTCAATATGCCATTTGGTGGATACAGACTTCTCAGAATGCCTTTTGGAATAAATTCTGCCAGTGAAGTCAGCATGCAATGGAGCAGATTTTTTCTATCAGTGTGCTATAAAAGTAGATGACTTACTAGTAGGAGGTAACGGTGAAGCAGAGCAGGACAGGAAACTCAGGAAAGTTCTGGAAAGAGCACATGAAGTGAATTTTAAGCTCAATCCTCTGAAATGCAAATTCAGGCTGAGAGAAGTTAGTTATGTCGGCCATTTAGTTACCAGTTCAGGCTTATGACCAGATCCGTCTAAGCAAACATCCATTCTTGAGAAGCCAGCTCTAGACAATGTCCAAGCCTTGTAATGTTTTCTTGCTATGGTCAACTATTCAGGCAAGTTTATACCAGATTTTGGTGAATTAATCAGCACCCTTAAGGGAACTGACATCCAAAAATGTTACCTGGTCGGACCACCACCAGAGAGTATTTGATGACATGAAACAGAAAATTGCCAGTCCATAAATATCTTACTGTCAATAACTTTAGTGATGAGATATCTCTTTATGTTAAGCCATCTTTGTTTATTCAATAGTTTACCAAATAAATATTCTTGTCTTATTGTCAATAATTCTAATGATGTGATATCTCTTTATGTTTAGACTTCTT
>NC_056732.1:677657855-677660355 GCF_019279795.1 Protopterus annectens
TTAGAAATCTATATTAAAAATAATGTCAGTTACAAAAATAAATATATAGGCTACGCATATCAATATTAAAACTTCAAAATCAATAAATATCGGAAACACATTTTGTGAACCATAATTATACCCATTGGTGTCTGAACTGCTGCAATGAATCTCTCCGTGAAAAACATTTGTCATAGTGTCAAACACGGCAGCTTGTATGGTACTATGTTGTTAATCCATACTACAATTCACCAGAAATATGTGTGCCGTAAAGATTTCATAAATATATTATGCAGTCATCAAAAACCATCACAAATAAAATAAAATAAATAAATAATGTTGCATAATGTATTGAGTGTGAAACTAAATAAATTAATCAAATAAATTGTATCATATTGATATTAAAAATAACTGTTTTAAATGTATAAATACAAAACAATGTATCATTAATACTGTTCACGATAACAAACTGTGAATAGAGTGTATAATAAACTAAAGTTATACCTAAGATTATACACAGTTATGTATCAGATTAACTAAAGCCTCAATGCCATAAAATATGACATGAGCAGATATAGTATATCATAAAAATTAAATATTAATGATACACATATATATATTTGAAGTGAGATGTGACGTGTATTGAAATAATAATATTAAAACTATATTAAAAATATCTTTCTAACTGTTTATAAATGACATAATGTGTCTAGTATCTAAGTAATTATACATAAAAATAAACAAATAACAATAATAATAATAAATGCCTCTATGTATATGTATACACTAATATTTCACAATAATGGAGAGCGTATATCAATACATTCAGACAACCATTGTTCACAATAACGAAAGAGAGCATAGGTCATATTGTGTATATTGATAACTGTGGTCTTATTTGAGTGGTCTACCTTTGAGGTGGGGTTTTATTGATAAAACTTCATTTAATCCCCTCCCTCTATGTGCTGACAACCTACATATCCATCTAAGCTCTGCTTGTTCTGTTAAATTCACTATGTCCCCTAACCTCACACTAGGTTGTATAACCTGTAAGACTTGAAACAGGAACGTATGATTTCTCCCTGCATTAAGGGTGTGTTTTGCAAGGGCACTGTACTGCTGTTGTCTATTTAAACAATACATGTGGTCACGAATACGCTCCCTAAGAGTTCTGTTAGATTTCCCTACATAAAATGAAAAACAATGTGTGCAATGTGCTAGATATACAATGTTTCGAGAGGCACAATTGCTATCACATGTTAACGTCCATAAATGACCAGTGTCCGGATGTCTGTAATAGTGTGATAGATCAATATATACACACTGTGGACAATTTCCACACTTACTGGTTCTCTCAAAACCTGTCCTAATTTGAGTTGGACGAGTTATTGCTGTACATAGATGGCGTTTCAAACTATACATATTGCTAAAGGTGAAAGATGGAACTTCAACCACTAATTCAGCTATCTTACTGTCAGCGACTAATATGTTCCAATTTGAACTAATAGCTTCCTGTACTATTTGTGTTTTAACTCCATAAGGGACTACAATATTAACTGTATTGGTTGACAGTGTGTTATTGTCCACTGTAATATCAGCTTTAGATTGTAGGAAGTATGGTGTAGCCCTATTCCTCCTGAGTTGGTCCATTTCAACATACACCCTGTCAATTTCTTCTTGTGGGTATCCCCTCTGTCTGAGGCCTCCACTTAATTCATCCAAACCCCTTAGATAGTCTTGAGTGAGTGTGGATAAGCGTGAGACACGCATCGCTTGACCCTTGATTACATTCTTGAAAATATGTGGCCTATGCATACTTTCCCTATGTAAAAATGCTGCTTTATAGCAAGCCTTATGATGTATCCTTGTATTAAGTTCATTCTTATCCTTGAAAATATTCACATCTAGAAAATCTATTGTATTATGTGAAAAATTCATGGTGAACTTTAAAAAGTTACTGGATGCATTTAAATATTGATGAAAATTATGAAGATCTTCCAAAGACCCTTTCCAAATAAAGAAAAGGTCATCGACAAACCTTTTGTAAAAGACAATCTGTGGATGGTCAACAATATACTCATCTTCAAAGGTCGCCATGACTATGTTGGCATAACTATTGGCACAACTAGTGCCCATGGCGACCCCCTTGGTTTGCCTGTAAAATGTATTATCATATAAAATACATTATTATTCAAAACTATTTCCATCATTAAGACCAGGTATTCGATTTTCTGGGTCATAAAGTCTGAATATTTGGCCAAAAATCTATGCAAGCATCCTAGTCCCTCCTCATTAGGAATGCAAGTAAATAATGAAGTTACATCCATAGTTACTAGGATGACTGTTTCAATATTGAGTTGGGGTGCTAACTTTATACATCTTGACAGATCCCTTAAAAAATGTTCTGTGTCTTGCAAAATATACTGTGAAGACTTCACTACATCTTTCAACTCCTGATCTAGGAATATGGAAATGGGCTCTGTCAACCAGCCTGCGCTGGTAACTATTGGTCTCAATTCCG